>NC_043708.1:7221866-7372260 GCF_006229205.1 Suricata suricatta | reverse complement strand
GTCCGGGCAACATTCCATGGTGGGCCTGTGCGCATCTTGAACGACGTCTGCCTCAGATGTCCGAGCTGGAGTGGTCGGAAAGTCCTGGGAGGCCTTGCGCACGCCTGTCCTCACGTGAGCAAGGAGAGAGCCGTGTGCTCCTGGGGGTGAGAGCGCCCGCGCGGGGCGAGCCTGCCGAGGTGACTCCGTGACGTGCTCCCGTCTTTCTCTTGACCCTCTTGTCTTCTGAGTTGTCTTCTTTATTAGCCGCCAGACCCATTTACGTTCTTTTATTCTTTTTTAAGTCTCTTTCCTCCCCCGTCCTCTTTGTCTCACAGGAACAACTTGATACAGAGACAAGTCCAACTCAATCAGAAACTATTCACACAGCGGCTTCTCTGTTGGCCTCTCAGGTACTAAGTGCAAAAAGCAAGGAGAGTTTTATAAATGTTGTTAAGATTAGTGCGGTGTAATGAATTAAAATGAGCAGACACAGAAGATTCTTAAAATTACCTCTGTGACAGTAACGACTTGTAGTGGAAAGCCTAGAGCCCCAGACCTGAAGGAACGGGTCCTCCGCGCGGTCCCCGCCCTGTGCCCGGGACGCAGGTCCTCACTAGTCCCCGTGCTCACAGTTCTGATAGAGGGTTTCTTCACAGACCAAAGGGTGAACTTTAAATTACGATAGAACTAAAAACCATTCTTTGTGGATCTTTTTGTGAGGTTAGTAGGGTTTTTTTCCCCTTATTTTTAAAATGTGTTTCTGTCTCATATTTTACTTCTGATTTTCAATTATTTAACTTAACCCATAATTCTTTAAAGTTATTTTTTCATTTGTCCTGGAAATTCTCTCTGTGGTAGTCCCTTGCATCCAGTAGGCACCTGGAATCTTTTTTCAAATATTGATCTGTGAACCTTCATTTTGTTTGTGAAACAATTGTTTTCTTTTTGAACCCTTTTAAATGGAGTCCGCTTCAAAGTCTAGGTCACACTCTGACACAAAGTAAATATTTTCTGTAAGTGCGTGTGGAGCTGGTGTCTGCCAGACCGGAGGCAGTGAGGTTCTGCTGCTGCGTGAGGTTCAGGGTTATTTTAACGTGATGTTAAAATGTGTTTTTGCTCACCATTAACCTTCATAGCCTCCAAAGAGAGAATCATGTTCACTTTCTGGAATGTCTTTTATGTCCATAACTTTCATCTAATAAAAATTTGGGGTGGAGGAAGTAACTAAAACAGCACCAGGAAATGTGCTCGGTGTTGCCCCACGGACAGACTTCATCAGTCTGAGACTCCTTGGCGCAGCAGCGTGTCTCTTGGCTGCCCCCGCGCCCTGGAGGCCGGTTCTCCTGGGTCTGTCTGCTTCCCAGGGTCATCCCTGTAGTGATGAGTACTCGGGTATTTTTGCCTTTTTGGTACATTTATGAGGAAGTAGAACATTTTCTAACATAAAGATTCCTAGAGCAATTGAGACAGAAAACACCCAGTTATAAAAAGAGTGATTATGTTGATTGCAAGAAATACATCCCTTTATTTGGTGATGGGGGGGCGTATTTCTTTCTGGGGAGAGGATTAGAATATTGTAGCTGTGTGCAGCAGCGTCCTTACTGTTTTGAGATAAACGTGAGATACAAACAAAATGGTAGGAGCTCTGGGATCTGCTTCCGCGTCAGCTGGGGGTGAAGGTGGGGGAGGCGGTTGGCTCTGGCTGGGCCATCGCAGGGCAGCGGCGGCCGCGCGGGGCTCCTCCGGGAACGCCCTCCGCTCGGGTGGGCGCCTGGAGTCTCCCGTGATAAAACACTTAAAAATTTACCTCTCTGTTTTTGAATGTTAATGAAGCCTTGTGATTTAATCCTTTTTAACATGAAACTTTGCTAAAATTTAGAAAAATTATTGCTCAGCCCTATCGGGTTTTATAATTTATAGGGTCAGAAAATAATTGACTGGTAACTGCTGCTCCTGTGTACAAGGTGAATTTTCAGTGTTCTCCCACGCGGGGGCGCTCCAGGACCAGCTAATGCTACAGCTCTTCGTGCTGTTTCAAGTAGATGTAGTTTAACGTGAATTTAGTAAGTATATGACAGGTCATTCGTAGAGCAGCGTGTTTATAAATCTGTGTTTTAAATTGCGTAGACATTTTCTGTGTATTGCTAAAATATTCCTACTTTATTATTTGAAAATTTCTACAAGTGTAGAACAAATAATTTCATAGTAATAGTCATGTTTATTTGCACTGCATTTGTGGTTTCCTTTAAATTTCTAAGAGGTCTATGGTAAGGTCCCACCCATTTCTTAGAGAGTGAAGCAGTGGAAAGTGAATCTCATTTTCAAGTTACAGTGCTGTGAACAACGCTGTGTTCTTTGCTTTCGTCCTCAGAAAACCTCCAGCACAGACCTTTCTGATATCCCCGCCCTCCCTGCAAATCCTATTCCTGTTATCAAGAACTCAATAAAACTGAGATTGAATCGGTAAAAACCACCTCAGGGGTCCATAAACAGTATCTGCCAACTCAACCTGTGGTCTTCAAATGCTAAAAAAGGAGAATGGAGGGTACAAGACTAGACATGGCTGAAAATGGATTTAGGTTTTTTTTTTTGGTGACCTCCCTTACTGGGCTAATCAGCACTTGATCGGAAGTCCAGGTTAGTATGTGAAGCCAGGAGTACTGTTATTGTGTTAGCAACAGTTGCATTAACTATTTCAAAAAATTACTGCCTTTAAAAAGAAAAACACCTCAAACTATATTTGTATCCATAATTGATTGACATCTGGATTGGGTTTATGTTTGATGTGTTGTTTGGAAATTTTGCAATACAAACTGGCATAAGAATTCCTTGTTCGATGATGCACTTTTATGTATTTTTTTTATTAGAAAGTAGAACTAATTTTAGAGTTTCAGCTTGATGGATTTTCATTTTTCCTGAAAAATTTCCTTTACCATTAGTCCTCAAATCGGATACCGTGGTGCAGCGATGCGCTGTTTTACTTGAGGGAAAGAGTGCATCTCATTCGGTCCCTGTGCGGGAGCTGGAGCCCTCCAAAATGAAATGTCACCTCTGGGGTATATATTTGACATTGAACAGTAATTAGGAAATAGTTTTGATGGGGTCATGATTAAGAAATGCTATGTTGGTTTTATTTATAGAATCGTTCAGAGTGCATACAAATCAGCGATCAGCCAGCAAATATTTTTCTTTGAGCTTATTAAAGCTCCACATTTCTTTTGCCTTCAATCTCTTGTCTTCGAAACAGCTTTTTTGCCCCCTCCCCCTCTTCCCCCCCGCCCTTTTTGCTTGTATGCATAAGGTAGAACTTGAGTTCATATAAAACAAAATGCCAGTATTTTCTTAAGCCATGATGTGAAACCAGTGACCCTGTGGCCACACGGCACAGAACACTACGGTTCGGTCCCGTGGCTGAGACGTGAGGGTGACGGAGAGTAACGCTGTGGACGTGACGCCCCACCGTGGACGGCCGTGTGATCTCTGAGCGTGCGGAATTGTGTACACTCCACAGAACTCCTCTCTAGAGGAAAGTTGATTTTCAATTTTAGACATGTGGGCAAAAAGGCATTTTCTCCAAGAATTTTAAACTAATTTTTATTTTTAAATGGTTGACCGAAATTTGTCAGTAAATTTTACATGTAGAAACATTTTAAAAATCATTTCTAGCAAGCACTTGGCATCTAGTCAGCCCTCTACTCCTTTTTCATTTTGTTTTATTCGATCAGTAGATTAGGAACTCCTTTCTTTAAAGAAAATGACTACTCATAATTAAGCAGCCGAATATCCATCTTCACAAGTATGAGGGACGCCAGATGTTGACAAACTTAGTTATTCTTTCTTAATCTGGACAAAGCAGACCTAACAGATTTTTCTGATGAGCATGTTTTATGAACCTTCCATTGTGCTCCATTCTGTCACATGTGCATTTTCCACGTTAAACTGCAGTTACTTACACTCTCCCCTGTCCTTCTAAATTAATTTTCCGAAGTCGGAGTGTAGGCTTTCCCCTTAGGCTATGCATTAATGGAGGCTTTCTTTTCACCGAACCTTACGATGTCTAGTAGACCATGTTTCCACTTCCCACGTCTTCGCTCCGCACGGTCACCTTGCCCTTCCTCCGCCACCTAGGAGAGAGAACAGATGGCCATGCCAACAGGTGAGGCGTGCAAGGTGTCGGTGCGGTTCGTGTAGCTTCAGAGTTAGATTGAGATTGCCAGGCACAGATTTAGTCTTGTCATTTTGTTTACACATTGGGGGAAAACAATTCAGTTTATTAAACGTTTCATGTAACTGCACCCAAGTTTTGCCAAGCTGGAAACTTGGACCTTTTCTGTGTAGTGACTTTTTAATTCTAGTTTCATAACCTGGAGATCAGACTGTTGCTTTCGCATGATGTATGTAGTGTCCATGACTGGAGTTTGCTTTGTTTTATAGTATCTGTACTCCTTGTATTTTTCAAGAGCTATTTTGTAAACAGATGATGTATTTCTCCATTGAAAACACAATAAAAAAAAAAACAGCACAATCCCACAGTTGGCTGGTTTCCTTGGACTGACTGACTTCTTCTGGTTTTTTCGGCGATACATTGGTTACACTCACAACTTTATGGTACGGCCGCAAGTGAAGATTAAATTGGCTTCTGGTTCACGTATGCCTATCAGTGGCAGCGAGTAATAATCGACACCGTATATAATCAGTATTTTTCACACAAATGCTCATTACAAGGAGGAAACTGGATATAGCTATTGGTTCTCTTTGAGCTGCCCCATTGGCTGCAGTGCGTGTGCACGCCTGTCTCAAGTGTGCAGGCGGTGAGCTGCCGATGCCCTTCTCCGGAGCTGCTGCCGGGCCGCGCGGCGGGCTTTATCCGCAGTGCCAGCAGGCGGCGCTGTTGTTCTCAGTGACCAGGATCCTGGGCTGAGCTCTCCGGTTTCGCATTTTACTGAACCCAAATCAGATGCAGCTGCTCTCAAAGCCCCAAATGCTCAGCATTGCATAGTGGACTCGTGGGGTCAGAGGGAACTGCTTCGGGTGTGTTCAGCGGCGCACTCTTGAGTATGCTGATCTTAAGTGCCTTTAGGGGAGGGAGGTTCCCCCCCCCCACAGCCATTATTCCCACGGACACGCATTCTGTGTGTGTGCCTGAAATTCCAAATTCTAGTGCCTTTATTATATACATCTACACATATGTAGGTACGTGTAGCAGTTTACGACTGCAGCACGGGATAACTTTTTATTAAACTTCTGGGACTTAAGTAAAAGGGAAAATACTTGGCTCCATTGTTCACACCTACAGAACTGGACTTGCTGGACGTCCTCTCCCTTGACAGACATGTAAACACAGGACTGAATGCCGCTCTTGCTGACTTTGATCACCTACATGGACTTTGGGCTCTTCGTGCATCTTGCTGAATTGGTAAAATAATTGAAAGTTGGGTGTTCTGCGGCTCTGGGTCTATTCTGGCCTAAAGTTTGTATTTTTCTCATTAACACCTCCGGCTTTTTCTCCACACAGAAAAATGTTTCAGAGCTTTGCATAGCGTTAATTCTGGCTGCACTCAAGGTGGCAGTGAGCGAGCAGCAACTCCCAGCGGGAACGGGTGTGTGAGGGTCAGGCGTGCACGCGCACGCGCTCCTGGACCGGCCTGCACGCTTCAGTGCGCTGACCCGGGAAGAGGCGCCGGAAAATCTTTTGGCTATACTTTTGCCTATTTTAACTCGAATAAAAGGACAGCCCAAGCAAAATTAGTTGCTTTTAGTCTGAATTGTAGGTTTTGTTTTTAATTCTCCACTTTACTCCTTTATTGTTAGTTTTAATTCAAACCAGACTCACAAATGGGTGCTGTCCTAACTTGGACCTGAACTTGGTACACGAGGTCGTTAAGTGTGTTCTGTAACCGACCCGACTTTCAGTCACACCGCGACAAGTGGCTGGTTTAGTCCTGTGGAGGGTCTGTTTTTCATTTATTCGTCCTTTATACGTACCAGTTTAAACATTCTCGTGACATTTCATACCGCCTCCTTGCCCCCCAGGAAAGATGGCATCAGTATTTTACAGGCGGTTGTGTGTACTGTCCTAGCGGGGAGGCCATGTATTTGGGAGTCTAGCTCCCACTCTTCTTCCTCAGAGACACCCTCCAGTCTCCCGGGTCGGTGAGCTTCACTGCAGCTGATCGCTGACCAAACCTACATGTATCTTATTGAAAGGGATGGGGTTTTTTTAAGCCTTTTTTTTTTTTATAATGTTTGTTTATTTTTGAGAGACAGAGTGCAAGCGGGAGAGGGGCAGACACAGAATCAGAGGCAGGCTCCAGGCTCCGAGCTGCCAGCACAGAGCCTGGCATGGGGCTTGAACTCATGGACCGTGAGATGAAGACCTGAGTGACCCAAAGTCGGACGTTCAACTGACTGAGCCACCCAGGCTCCCTGAAAGGGATGGAGTTTAAAGCGCATTTCTCCCCGCCCCCCTTAGTTCACAGGCCTTTGTCCGGGTTCACATTCCAGAAAGCTCACATTGGTGGGAGAGGTGGTGACTGATTCCATTTTCCCCCACAGTCACCTTTTTTAAATGCTTCACATTCCCAGAAAGCTAGAAATCCTGACGACAGGGCAGGGTGGTGTTTAGGGTGTAGAGTTTAAGCAACTGGTTAAAATGCCAACTTTTTTTTTTTTTTTTTGAATTTTTTGAAATCTTTAATCAAATTTAATTGAAGATTACGAGCCATTTTACATGCCATGATTAGCTTTCTATGAATAGCTTTGCTTTCTGTATACAAATCAGTGTCAATGAAATAAAAAATAAAAACATATACTAGGCAAATTACTTTATTAATATTGTTTCAAACTTTATTCCCAGGCTTCTTCAGCTTAATTAGCTGCAAAGAATGAATTGTGTATAAGCAAAAACTGAAAAGAGCTGCAGTGTCCAAGGGGCTCGGGCTTAAAAATATGAGAGATCTAGATTTTATCAGATCCATGAACAAAATTTTTAAAAAGCAGTCATAATATAAAAAAGCAGCTCCCAGTAACTTCTTCAAGTTTTATCTTCTTCAGAAGTTGACTCAAATCAGTTTGCTTCATTCTTGGAAGCTTCACCGAAATTCTCCACAAGATCTGGACCTTCATCATCATCATCCTCCTCTCCTGTAGCAGGCGGTGCCTTGCCATCCACAGGCTGCTTGGGCAGAGCTTCCGCCAGCCTTCTGGAACTAGTCAGACCGTCCGCACCCAGCTGGTTTAAGACGCTGGGTAGCATTTCTGCCAGCTGCTTTGTCTCCGCGTGGCCTGTGCTGGTGAAGGTGTTCGCCGCCAGGGGTGCCTGAACTTCAGGGTTGTTCAAGTGGGTCACCGTTCCTTGGTTTGTGAACATATTCACTTCTTCAGTACCAGATATACTGTTTACCCCTAACTTCTTTAAGGAGAACTGAAGTTTTTTATCATCTGCGGTAGCTGTTCTATGAACCACCTTCTTTCGGCGAGCAGTTCCTGTCCCACCAATGCGCACTTGTGCTTGCAGTTTGGCGAGTTTCTCCTGGTTCATGACAGTTTCTTTCATCTGAGGCTCCTGTCTAAAATGCGAACTTTTAAAGGAGGCACTGCGTTCACTTCCCTTCTGTCCTGGGCGCCTGTACACTGTGCTCACTCGTGGGATGGGCTTGGGCCCTCTTTCCCAATGAAAAACAGAAGTCTGTTGCGTGCTTTAATTGAAGCTGCACATTTTTTGCTATATTGCTAAGGTACAGGATAATCCCTTAGTCAAACACAGTTTTCCCCTTGCCACCCCATTTAGAGTTTCTGTTTACATGTGTTGTTTTTCATTCGTGACCGTGGGTTTATGCTGCACCTTCCACACCCTTGCTCTCTCGAGTGCCAGAATTGACCAGGGAAAGCCTCGGGGTGTGTAGGTTGTGTTTGACTCTGCAGAATAAACAGCCAGGGTCTAGGGGCCCCAGAGCCCATTGCCTCTGGGCTTGAACTTGCCACTGACGCTTGGTCTTAGCAGAGTTCTTTGTCCCAGCCCAGCGCAGACCTCACCGCCGAGAGCGGAGCCTGAGACCTCCTGCAGCAGAAGCACATTATGTGGAAGAGTGTAAGTTCAGTTACATAATATCCTAGCCCTCCGGTACATTTTGTGACAATTGTTTTATCTGCAGTCGAATATTTTTCAAACTGCTGCATCAATGGTTTGAAATATAAAAACAGATTAAATAGAAAACCATTAAGATTAAGTCTCAGACTGAGTCTAATGTAATTAACAGCTAAAATGACAAAGCATCACCTCGAGTGAGTCTCCTGCCCCTCGATATTTGGAAGTATCCAGACCGGATACTCCGATTTTACCCAACTTGGGCGTTTTTAATTTCACGTTTGTCACGTGATCGTGACCTGATTTTTTTTTAAAAAAATCTGTTTCTCAAAAATACTTTGTAAGCCCTTTAGAAGCATTTCTTTTAATTAATTTGTAAGATGCTATTTTCTGATTCAACAGATTTCAATCTGAAAATATGTGTTTTGAATAATTCAAGAATTTAAGTTGTATGGGTTTCTTACAGCTCATAGCAGACAGCTCAGTCGTGTGTGTTTTCTAATAATGTCAGAGTCCCTAAAATCGCTAAAAAAACTTTTTTAACGATTTTTGCTTTAAGAAGACTTATGTAAATGCAAAATAGCAGTTATTTCTGGGGAGTAGAGTGATCTCGTGCCACGGCTGGTCCCCTCTGAATCACATATATACACACATATGTGGGTATCTGGGTTCCTTTCAGATCTCAGGCATAAGAAAGTAGGTATATGTATTTTACTGTAATAATGCAAAATGTCCCAACTTTGTGCTTGTTCCTTGTGGATGCTGTCTGTCTCTTGGCACGGCACCCTCCTTACAAACTTTCACACTGTGCGGTGCCTGGTGCTGTGTGATTTCCAGAAATCTGGCATGAGAATTGGTCCTTGTTTGCGTTTTCTGACTGCAGTGGAGCTGTTAATAAAGAGATTGATGATAAAGTTGTTGAAAAGAGACAGTTGGGCAGAACCGCTCCCCATGAGTGACAGAGGGTATGACCCGCCTTCACAGCCAAGAAAGCCGCCCCCAGCAGAGGACCGGCCGAGCCTGGACACCGTGCCAAGACTGTGAGAAGGAGCTTTGCTACGCTGCTAGCTGCCGCGTCTCTTTAATTTAGACTCGCCTCCCATTCCCACTTTTATCCTAAAGTTCATGGAATGAAAGCTCGGGATAATATTATTTGCAAATCGGACACACCTAACTTCCCGACTGTCAATTATTTTTGCAAATTCTTAAAAAAAAAACCACTCCTAATTCGTCTTAGTAATGGTTTAGTAAAATTAAGTTTTACTTAGAAAATATGACGACACTTTTTACAAAACGCGTTTCTTCTAAACAGCAGCTTCCTCCGAATCTTGAGTGTGACAGTCTCCAGAATGAGCTGTGGCTGGTGTAAGTATTGATTAGTTCATGGGTTGTTAAATACCTCAGTCATGATGATTACGATTGTGTGTGTGTCACCTGTCGGTGGGTGAGCTGGCATGCAGGTGGGCTGCTGTGTGGTCTTCCTTGAAGGTCCACTAGGATTTTTGACACTCTTAATACTGATTTTAAAGGTACAGATTCTGCCTACAATTTTTTAGCTGTCCTCGGTTGCGTGTTATTTTACTGGGCAGATGTCTTTTAAGGAAACTACTATATCACTGTGGCTTTTGTCTTACAAAGTGACCCAGATGTGGACACTGCAGTTTCTTGACCATGGAAGTTCTTGCATAATTTTGCAAGTGTGTTTTTTGCCATCCGCCAAAACCCGGGTGGATGGATGGACTTGCGCACACGCACACATATATACTTCACAACTTTTTTTTTTTTAATTTTGAAAAATATGTTCCTGAGATCTCAAAGTTAGAAGGAGCCTAACAAAACATCTAGTTCATTGCACCCATGACCACCACAACCATTTTCACTGATGGGGTTGGGTGGCGGGGTCCAGATTTCCTTATGGTTTCCTTGATTCCAAATTTTTACTGTTTCTTTTAGAAATAAGTTCTATTTCCTTTAAACATGAGACCTTTGAAACAGATTTCTGAATTTTTACTGCTTGTTTTTCTTACCCCCAGTAAAACTATGCTGGCAGGTGTTTCATGGCTAGAGTGCATGAGGCTGAAGCCAGACCAGACCAGCGGACATGAGCACATCACTCGTCCCCTGTACTTTGCGTATTGATGGTCTGGCCCCTAATGTGCATCCTCCAGGGACTGGACCACTGGAGGGGAGGTAGATCGAACTCCTACCTTCCAGTATGCACTTTGAGGACAAGTCTTCCAAGTGACGCAGTACTTTGGGGAGTAACGGGGCAGCTTGTCATTAGATCAGTTCTTTTAAGTAGGCATTTTTGAGGTTAATGGTGAGCACGAGCCGTTGCTCGGTTGAGAATCCATTGACCACAGGGATAAAGAGGACCGTGGGCACACACCCGTGGTCTACGATTAGATTGGCTTAAGTCATTTGTCAAAGGTCATGCAATTTCTCTCCATGTCTATCTGACTCTAAAGTATTTCTTTTCCCCCGCCGTTCTACGTTGTTTGTTCTCAACCAGCCTTGGATTTGGGAGGAAATAAAACGGACCGTTTGCAGGATTGTGGCGTATGCGCTCTCCTGGTGTCCCCGGGTTGTAGAGCACGTGTCAGAGCCTGTTTTCTGAGGCCAGGCTGAGGGTTCGTCCTCTTCCCAGGAAGGTTTGTTGGACACACTCCCCCGGTTGGTTTCCCGGGGTTGATTCCAGTCACAGAGCTGCAGACTGTCATCCCTACGAGACGGGCTTGGGGGCTGCGGTGAGTGGAAGGGAGGAGGCGCACGGACTCCTGGTTCTCCCCATCCCCTCCCTCTTGCCCTTGTAGTATTTTTACTGAAGAGTTTTGCAGTTGGCTATTGTCAGGCAACGCTGGAAAGCACGAAAGTTCTCCCTTTTTAAGAAGGGTTTGAAGTGGCTGAGAATGGAATTAGAAAAAAAAATACGTATAGTTGACGCAATGTTATGTGAGTCTCAGATGTACAGTGTGTCAATTCCGCATCCCTCTAGTCGTGCTCTGTGCACAGGTGTCACTGCCGCCTGTCACCACACTGTTCCATAGCCCTGACTGTATGCCTGTGTTGTATCTTTATCCCTGTGACTTATTAAATAATGGAGCCTCCATCTCCCTCTCCCTGTCACCCGTGGTGCCCATTCTGCCTCCCCTCTGGCGACCATCAGTTGTCTGTATTTACAGGCCTAATTCTGCCTTTTATTGCTTTACTCTGTTTTTAGGTTCCACATGCCAGTGAAATCACGTGGTGTGTATCTTTCCCTGACTTACGTCACAGCGTAGCACCCTGTATATCCATCCATGCTGTTGCAAATGTAAAGATCTCATCCTTTTATGTTGCTGTGAAATATTCCTCATGTGTGTGTATGCACATCTGAAGAATGAATTTTTTAAAATTTTTTTTAATGTTTTATTTATTTTTGATACAGAGAGAGACAGAGCATGAGAGGGGGAGGGGCAGAGAGAGAAGGGGACACAGAACCGGAAGCAGGTTCCAGGCTCTGAGCTAGCTGTCAGCAAGCCTGACGCGGGGCTCGAACCCACGAACGTGAGATCTGACCTGAGCCGAAGTCGGAGGCTTAACCCACTGAGCCACCCAGGCGCCCCTGAATTTTTTTAATGTATATTTTTTTGTAGAGAGACAGAGTGTGAGCAGGGGAGGGGCAGAGAGAGAGAGGGAGGCACAGAATCCAAAGCAGCTCCAGACTCTGAGCTGACAGCACAGAGCCCAATGTGGGGCTCGAGCCCACAAACTGTGGGATCATGACATGAGCTGAAGTCGGACACTTAACCATGAGCCACCCAGGCGCCCCAAGACTTTTTAAAAGGAGTAATGCAGTTGGTGCCTGGCTGGCTTAGTCAGTAGGGGGTGCGATTCTTGATCTCAGGGTTATAAGTTCGAGCCCCACGTTGGGTATAGAGGTTACTTTTGTATCTTAAAAATATATATAATGTAGTTAGGATAAAGGGGACATAAATGTACATTAAAACAAGGCCATGGGGCGCCTGGGTGGCTCAGTCGGTTAAGCCTCGGGCTTCGGTTCAGGTCAGATCTCACGTTCGTGGGTTCGAGCCCCGCGTCAGGCTCTGTGCTGACAGCTAGCTCAGAGCCTGGAGCCTGCTTCCGGTTCTGTGTCTCCTTCTCTCTCTGCCCCTCCCCCTCTCATGCTCTGTCTCTGTCTGTATCAAAAATTAATAAAACATTAAAAAAAAAAATGAGGCCAGAAACCTAGAGAAAATAATGCCACCTTCCCCTTCAAATTCTGTGTCCGCACTTCCAAATCTAGTTGCTGGCTTCATGTGATTTACATTCTAGTGAAAGTTGGCCTTTTGTTTTTTGGGGGGTTTTTTGGTTACCTTTTTATTAGTAGTGGCTAGTTGCTAAACTGTAGAGATTATGAACACTTCTAAATTCAGAATCATTTGAGAATTCTCATTTCTGGTTTTTGGTCACCACTCAAGATTGTAACCAAAACAATGGCATTTCCATGAATGAAGGATTAGGAGTAAAAGCATTTAAGAGGGTCTGACTTGTGTTTTACTTGAAACGTGCCATATTGGTACTGTGAGGAGAGGGCAGGAAGGCGAATCCCCGCCGAGTGTCTGAGGCGTGAACAGACACGAGCCAACTGGAAGGTTGGGGCTGTATGGAGAATAAGAGATGAGCAAAAGACTTGAGCTGCCACTTTGGGGGGAGGTGGCATTGGGGTAGGGGTGCCTCGTCCCTAGTGGAAGAATTCCGTAGGTTACTGGGTCATCTGTGTCAGGCTTGGCACGTGCTAGAATCAGTACTGAGCAACATTGCCCATTAAGCCTTCCATCTTGACTGCCATTTTATCACATTAGCTCATTTGAAACGTTTAGCAAACACCTTTTTTGTGTGGCAGTGGAAAGAGTGCCTGTTTTTATGTCAGAGCTGCTTTCAGACCTAGGCTTTAGCACGTCAGCAGCATTCACTCTGGAAAGCTCATCAGCCTTGAAGGTTTTGACTAACAATTTTGCATTCTTAGTTGGCTTAGCCAAAATGGCGTATGGCAATTTGAGCTTTGGCCCAAGCGAGAATTTGGGAAATCCAACATTGGAAAGCAATGGAATGTTTGAGATTCCACTAAAGTTTAAAGTTTGTGTCAGATCAACTTGATGGGTGAATTTTGTTTGTAAATGTTTCAGTCAAATACCATCACCAATTTCTTGAAAATTTGTATGTACATACTTGGTGTGAGTGACCACCAACTGAAGTCCCTCGGTAAGAGGAGGAGGGAAAAACCCCACAACTCTGTTAAGTAATTTTTTCTGATTTCTAAGTTGAATAATGCCAAACCTTCACCTTGGCCTTTTCGTTCAGTCATGTTCCACGTTGTACCAAGCCTTGAGCCTTAGGTTTCCGGGGCCGCCAGCAGTGTATGTGATGTTTAATTAGCGCTATGAACCAATGAGAGGGACATCCTCTCTCTCCATCCACCAGGGCCTGGGGGCCGTGGACAGGTTGACGCTGAGTTTCTGAGCAAAATGTAACTCGTTTTTGAATTGTGTGTTGTTCTTTCTAATCATTGGTTCTGATTTAATTTTTTTATTTTTTTTAAATTTTGTTATGCACATATAAAATATTTGAGTCTCAACAAACTTATATTAAAATATATACTCATAATCACTACTCTAATTCTGTCTTACCTATTTCCTGCTTCCAGTCAGAAACTACTTGTATTCTTTTCAGTTTTTTATTTACTTACTTTCTAAGCTTTTAAGTAAGTTTATTTTTGAGAGAGAGCGTGAGGCTGAGTGCAAGTGGGGCAGGGGCAGACAGAGGGAGACACAGAATCTGAAGCAGCTCCAGGCTCTGAGTTGTCAGCAGAGCCCGACGCGGGGCTCGAACCCACAAACTCTAGGATCATGACCTGAGCCAAAGTCGGCCGCTTAACCAACTGAGCCACCCAGGTGCCCCACTAATTTTCTTTTAATTCCAGTATGTAGCCAGCATGTAGTGTTAATTTTGTTTCAGATGTCAGTACAGTGACGCAGCAATTTCAGATATTACTGAGTGTGCTTTTTATTGCTCGTCCCCTACACACCTTCCCTCTGGTAACCATCAGTTTGTTCTCTATAGTGAAGAGTCCGGTTTTTGGTTTGTCTCTTTTTTTTCCTTTGTTCATTTTGTTTCTTTTCCTTTTTTAAATATAATTTATTGTCAAGTTAGCTAACATACAGTGTATACAGTGTGTTCTTGGTTTAGGGATTAGAATCCTGTGGGTCATCGCTTACATACGACACCCAGTGCTCCTCCCAATAAGGGCCCTCCTTGGTGCCCATCACCCATTTTCCCCTCACCCCGCCCCCACCATCAACCCTCAGTTGTTCTCTGTATTTAAGAGAACAGCTTTTATGGTTTGCCTTCCTCTCTGTTGGAAACTATTTTTCCCCTTCCCTCTCCCTACAGTCTTCTGTTAAGTGTCTCAAGTTCCACATATGAGTTTGAAAACATGTGATCTCTTTCTCTGCCTGACAGCTCACTCAGCACAGTACCCTCCAGGTCTATCCGTGTTGTTGCAAATGGCAAGATTTCATTCTCATGGCCAAGTAGTATTCCATTGTGTAGATCAACCACATCTTCTTCTTTATCCATTCATCTGTAGATGGACATTTGGACTCTTCCCACAATTTGGTTATTGTTGAAGGCGCCACTATAAACATTGGGGTACATGTGCCCCTATGAAAAAGCATTCCCGTACCTTGTTTTGTTGCTTAAATTCCACGTATGAGTGAGATCATATGGTATCTGTCTTTCTCTGGCTGATTTATTGAGCTTAGCATAATACTCTCTAGCTCCATCCATGTTGTTGTGAATGACAAGATTTCATCCTTTTTTATGGCTGAGTAGTATTCCACTGTATATCTGTACCACGTTCTTTATCCATTCATCAGCCGATGGACACTTGGGCTGCCTCCATACTTTGGCTGTTGTAAATAATGCTGCAATAAACATAGACGTGCAGATACCTTTTTGAATTAGTGTTTTCGTATTCTCTGGGTAAATAACCAGTAGAGGAATTACCGAATCCTATGGTGATTCTGTTCATAAGTTTTTGAGGACGCTCCATACTGTTGTCCACAGTGAATGCACCACTTCGCATTCCCAGCAAACAGCGCATGAAGCTTCCTATTCCTCCACGTCCCCGCTGGCACTTGTTTCTTGGGTTGTTGACTTTAGCCGTTCTGACAGATGTGAACTGTATGTCATTGTGGTTTCGGTTTGCGTCTCCCTGATGACGAGAGATGTTGAGCATCTTTTCATGTGTCTCTTGGCCATCTGAATGCCTTTGGAGAAATGTCTGTTCAAGTCTTCTGCCCATTTTTAATTGGATTAGTTATTTTTTGGAGGGTACTGAGCTGTATAAATTCTTTATATGTTTTAGATACTCTTTACCAAATGTCATTTACAAATATCTTTTCCTGTTAAGCAGGTTGTGTTTTTGTTTTGTTGGTGGTTTCCTTTGCTGTGCAGAAGCTTTTTATTGTGATGTCCCCATAGTTGTTTTCTTGTTTTTTTTTTTTTTTTTTTTTGCTTTTGTTTCCCTCCCCTCAGGAGACACACCTGTGAAAGTGTTATATCGACTGATGTCAGAGAAATCACTGCCTGTGCGCTCTTCCAAGATTCTTATGATTTCAGGTCTCACGCTTTGGTCCTTAATCCATTTGAGTTTGTTTTTGTTCATGGTGTAAGAAAGTCATCCACTTTCATTCTTCTGCATGTGGCTGTTCAGTTTCCCGACACCATTTGTTGAAGAGACTGTATTTTTTCCCATTGCATATTCTTCCCTCCTGTGTCAAGGATTAATTGACCATATAATTGTGGGTTTATTTCTGGGCTCTCTCTTCTGTTCCTTCCATCTGCGTGCCTATTTTTTGTGTGCCAGTACCACACTGTTTTGATCACTGCAGCTTTGTAGGATATCTTCAAATCCAGGATTGTGATACCTCCAGTTTTGTTGTTCTTTTGCGAGACTGCTGTAGCTGTTCGGGGTGTTTTGTGGTTCCATATTTATTTCTTTGTTTCATGTTGAGATCTTAAATAGATTAGCGAGTAAGTAATGTGTAAAGAAAATCTTAGATTTTTCCTTGTTTAAGTGTTAGGTTAAACGTAATTTGATTTTATTAGAGGGTGGACATACAGGCCAGTAGCAGATTGGGAAGGAGTGTCTATCCGCAGACCTCTTCTCCTAAGATCTGTCTTCCAGATCTCAAATTCAGGCAGGACCAGAGGAAGGGAAAAAAGCCCGGATACAGGCAAGGTCCGTTTTATTTTTCAAATGACTTGGGGGTGGAGCAGACTGATCTCTTCCTTAGAAAACTTCCGCTGTCTTAGCACCAAGACAGCGCGAGGCACAGCTTCCGGGGGGCGGGGGCAGCGGGGGCAGCAGGGGCAGCGAGCCCCCCCCCCCCCCCCCCCCCCCCCCCCCCCCCCGTCTGCCTCTGCTGAGGCCTCCAACACTGAAGGGGGCCAGGGACCTTCCTGACAGAGCTGGGGGCGTGCCGGAAGCCTGACGGTTACAGCAAACCCGAGGTCCAACGGTGCCCCCATTCAGAGGTTGGTTGGTGAAGCACCTTGCCGGGGTCATGAGGGCGTGACCTGCAGCGTGAACACGAACGTGCGTGCACTCCTCCGAAACCTAGTCCTGAGATGTCGTCTTGTTTTTTCTCCCTCTACAATGTTGCTTTTTAAAATTCTTTAGCCTTTCTCTTTGGGAACCAGCACTGGAAAGGCCAGAGTTACT
This sequence comes from Suricata suricatta, assembly GCF_006229205.1. NCBI lineage: Eukaryota > Metazoa > Chordata > Mammalia > Carnivora > Herpestidae > Suricata > Suricata suricatta. The sequence continues at coordinate 7,355,425 of NC_043708.1, read as the reverse complement.
CGCTCTTTTTCGCACAGGCTTCTAGTTTCAGGACAGCCGAGTGGCCTTCGTGCTGTTTGGATGCTGGGCGTCAGCAGGGCTGCAGGAGACGCATGCGTGTTGGGTCCTGCTGGGAAGGCTCGGGCTCGCGCTGGTTTGGGTGAACGGACCGTTCACACCCGGTTCCCCTAACAATCGGTTTGCCTAATACTTGGATTTTAAAATATGTTAATGTTTCACATCAGTAGGATACTTACTTTCATGTAAATATTTTTCTTTTTAAATTATTTTTATTTTATTAAAATTTTTAACATTATTAATTTTTTGAGAGACAGGGAGAGACAGCACAAGGAGGGGCAGAGAGAGAGGGAGACACAGAATTGGAAGCAGGCTCCAGGCTCTGAGCTGTCAGCACAGAGCCCAACGCGGGGTTTGAACCCACGAACTATGAGATCACGACCTGAGTTGAAGTCAGACACTTAACTGACTGAGCCACCCAGGCACCCCTAAATATTTTTCTTTTTAAACCAATTAAGACAAGAAAGCTGGAAGGGAAGGCTAAACATTTAAAACTCACCAGTAGAGCCAATAGAAACATCAGCACTGACACCTTCCTTAGAGACTGCTCGGGTGCTCTAACTGCTGTCTCTTATCTGAAAGTATTTGTTTGAAAAAATCTTACCGAAAACACCAAATTGAGGCAGAAGTACCCTTAGAAGAATGGGATAAAAACGGTAATTTTTTTTTTAAAGAGGAGGTTAAAACAGGGAACAGTATCTAAAAATGAATGGTTTGTGTTGAGTATGTTCTCTATAAAATGCCATGACCGTGGTAAACCTTGTTTTCAGAGCGGATCGTGGGTGAATGTGTCATTTAGCAAATTCATTATTAGATGAACTGGGTTTTAGGCAAATTTGATGCCTGATCTAGAATTTATTAATGTCCGTTTTTTTCCTTATTGTAATAGGAATATATATTCATTGTAATAGTTGAAAAGAAAGTATAAGGAAGAAAATAAAAATCATCCATAATCCTACTTCAGAGTTAGTGTTTTAAATCTCTTATTTTTTTTTAATGCGCACTTTATTTTAACAAAGTCGAGCTCCTACTCAGTGAGCAGATCTGTGCTCTAAGCACCTGCCTCCACACCGTCCTGCCTGTTGAACAGGCTGAGCCAAGAACCCAGGAACGCACCCCAAATGCATTCCTAGGAGCCCCCCTCTGGAGTGTGGCCCGAAGCACCTGAGGAACGTGGTGGCGTCTGGACCTGGGAGGGGGGCGAAGGGGAGGGCAGGCTGCGCAGGGGTGCGGGACTCCAGAATTCCCCGGAGAGGACTGGATCCTGGCAGCTCCCCCTGGAGACAGGCCTCGTGCTGAGATGAAACCCCCCTATCAGATGGTTGGAAAACCCAAATACGCTCAGAAAGTCTTCTGGACTCAGCGGGCCCTTCCCTCACAGCCCCCTCCCTGCTTCATCTCTGCCACCTGGTCAGGTAATCCCTGTGGACGGGGTTCTGCTTCGGGGGAGCCGGCCCCCCAGGGGCTGGGTGCTGTTACAGGGAAGAGGTCGGGTCAGCAGGGGCTCCGGTGGGCCTCCCTGAGTGTCCCCAGTGCAGACCCTTTGGGGCTCCGGGTGACATCACACTTAGCTGCCGTGACAACTCGCAGTAGCTAAGGAGCCATTGTCAAACGTGTCAGGTTCCAAAGCCAGGGTCCCTTCTGTGTTGAGACTCGGTTCATTTGTTCAGCAGTTCTAGAGAGGCCCTGAGTGTGCTCGCGGACTGAGGCCGGCGGGTCCCTTGTCCTGTGACAGCCTGCAGTCCACAGAGAATAAGGATGCAGACAAAACAAATGAAGGGCGCGTCCCTGCAGGGCTCTGGAGGAAAATACCCTGGTGTTTCCACAGGGACCGGGGCGTCCCAAGAACGCATCCGTCAGAGTGACAGGGACGCCTTCTTCTGAAGCTGGAGAGGAACAGGAAGGTGCCTGAGCTTGGGGCCTCAGAGAACAGGGGCTGGGCTCGGGAGAGATACAGACGGCTACGTAGTGAGTGACAAAGAGGCCGGAAGTGTCGGGGGCGGGGGCGGGGGGCGGGGCACAGAGGGTTCGGGGTGCGGGAAGGAGGCGCTGTGACCAGTGGTCTGGGTGGAGCGGACGGCCTAGGGCTCAGACGCGGACCAGGGCAGGCGAGATGACGGCGCCAGCGTGCACGGTGGCCGTGACAGGTTCCCCGGGCCGACCCCTACCGTGGAGGGTCGTGAGCACCGTGGGACGTTTCCACATGACCAAGACACGGCCCACGCTCTTGGCAGGGGTGACGACCCAACAGGGCGAGGAAAAGGAGCCCCGGCAAACTCGCAGGGGACAGGCGGGGTTCAGTTCCGGGGCCTGTGCTGGACCCCGCTCCTTACTTTGTCCCTATGGACAGTGAGGGGCTGGGACACCGGCGACCCTGTCACCATCAAGCCCTCCCTCCCGCTCTTCATTTCGTCCCAGATGCAGTTTCCAGCCCTGTAGCTTGCTCCCTGCACAGCCATGCTCCCGGACCACTCGGGACGCCCGGGTTTGCCCTGATGGGAGTCTGGGCACCGATCCCCCTGCCCTATCCACTGGGGAGCCCTGGTCTCCGGGCTGCCAGGCTCGCAACGAGTGCCACATGGACCCCCGTCTCATTTGATCCTCCAGCGGCCCCACGAAGGCAGAAGACCCTGGTCTGTTCAGGGAGCTGGAGCGCGGAGCTCCGTGCAGGGGAAGCTGCCCCTCCCCCCTTGCCTGCCAAGGCCACTTGGCTATGACCCCCAGGGCTGTGCTATGGCACGTCACACCGCTGCTGTGGGCCCCGGGTCCCTGGAGCACAAGTTCATCTGGCTTGCAAAGCAAGAAGGAGCAGTTTGTCACTGAAGCCAGCGGAGGCTGTGAGCGGTGTGCCCTTTCCTTTCCAACACGTGTGTGGGGGCCATGATGTGCCCTTTGGGGGGGCTGTGTCTCTGCAGAGTCCTCCCCCAGAAAGCCTTCCAGTCCTTGACATCCGTCACTGTGGGGGCTCAGCTTTGCAAGGCTGAATGCGGATGACTATTTAATTAAGGCTGGATACAGCTCTTTCTGTGTTCACAGAGCATCACGGGCACCCGCTCGCCCTCACCACACCTTCCCAGCCACCGGCCCCGCAGCGGCTCATGGCCCAGGTTCTGCTGCCCACTGCCCTCCTGTCCCCACCAGCCACCCACTCCGTAGTCCAAGAGATCAAGTCTGGATTCCTCTCAGTGCCCCGGAGTCTGGGGGAGGGGAGACGCAGGAGAGAAGTCTGCACTCACCCCTGGTGGGAGACGTTACAGTCTGACCAAAGGCCACCCCAGTCCCAAGGCGTTTGGCACCTTGTGACCCGAATAGAAGACCCTGGAAAAACAACTTACCAGGCATTTGGGGACAAGCCCGTCCTCGACGCTGCCTGTCTGCTGGTTCTAATTACAGCCTTCACTGGAGGCTGAAGCAGAGGGTACAGCAGGGAACAATGAACATCTCAGCCTGGAGAGGAGCTTTGGAGAGGATGTAGCCGTGGGGGGCTGGGGCAGGGCCCGCGGGAAGGGGAGAAGTGAGGGCAGAGCGCTGGGCACCGTTGCCAGAAAGAGGTTCTGGGAGCGTGGCCGGAGGCAAGACCTTGCACCTGCTGGCCCCCCGGTTACCCAGGTATGCGCCTCCCCCGGCCCCCGCCCCTCACCTAAACAAGCCGGCCGTGGCCTGGGCCCCCTTACCCCTGGGATGTGAGGCAAACAGACAGGGGCAGGCACCAACCATGTGTGGCCGGCTGGCTCCTTACTCGGAGACTCTTGTCCAACTGCTCACTGTCCATCCCCCTTTGTGCCTGGCTGCTGCCACTCACCCTGTAGACTGTAGCGGAGAGAGCATCTTCTCAGGCTGGCATAGACCCCTCCACCCCCAAAGCACTCCAGCTAAGTCTCTTGCACCCGCTTTTTCAGAGCCGGGCCCTGTCCTGGTGCATATCTGGATCCTCAGCCCGTGATGTGCGGTAGATGCTTGTCAGTGTGAGTTCTGGGAAGGAGGGACTGATCACTTCCTGGCCCGAGGAGGCCCCAGGGTTCCAGGGGGAACACCAGCTGGCATTTATGAAGGCTTGCCGAGTTGGGGCGCTGCCCAGCACCTTACATGCCTGAGCTCACTGAGCCCTGTAAGCAGAGAATATGAAACTGAGGCACAGGGCAGTTAGATGCTTGCCCGAGGTCCCACACCTTCTAGATGATGGAGCCCATCACCACGGAGTGTTTAGGGCAACGCAGCTTCCATCCAGTTCTCAAAACACCCCTGTGGGGGTAGTGTTGTTGCCTGGAACCTAAGTGCTGGGGGAATTCAGGGTCTTGTTCAAGGGCACGGGCAAGGAAGCAGTTGGGTCAGAATTCAAACCCTCTGACCAGTCCTGAGCAGACAGACTCCGGAGAGAGGACCCTGCGGGCCAAGGGGGCCCCTCCAGGCAGGAGCTGTTTCTGCCTGTGGTCTGTCCCACCTGACTGGGAAGAGACTCCGAGGCGACAACTCTTACCAACATTTCGTGAATAAACCGAGACAGGAGCCCGGGTGACGGGCCTGTGGTTGGCAACTAGGAGGTCCTCGTACGTCACAGGGCTCACCGTCAGAACCTCCTCCTTACAGGGCGCCCGGGGGGCTCAGTCAGTTGAGCGACCGACTGCGTTCGGCTCAGGTCATGATCTCGTGGTTTGTGGGTTCCGGCCCCGAATCAGGCTCTGGTGCTGACAGCTAGCTCAGAGCCTGGAGCCTTCTTCGGATTCTGTGTCTCCCTTTCTCTCTGCCCCTGTCCCGTTTCTGCTCTGTCTTAATAACAAAAAATGAAAAAATTAAAAAATAAGAAAAGAACACTTTCCTTGGATCAGGACTCCTTTCTGGTTACCCAGAGTCTTCCAGCGCCTCCCCTCGCTGGCTGTGGCAGGTTTTTGGGAACGAAGGGGTGGGCTACACAGGTTTACGAGTATGGCCAAGGCAAATGCCGCACATGCTTGCCCCGTGCGGTAAGGGGAATTAAGCTGGAATTTATGTGATTGTAAAACCCCAATCTGGGCCTGTGATTCATTTTTATACAAGAGATGGATGTGATATTGAGCATCTGGGGGGCTCAGTTGGTTAAGCGTCCAACTTCAGCTCAGGTCATGATCATGTAGTCCATGGGGTTGAGCCCCATGTTGGGCTCTGTGCTGACAGCTCAGAGCCTGGAGCCTGCTTCGGATTCTGTGTCTCCCTCTCTCTCTGCCTCTCCCCCACTTAAGCTCTCCTTCTGTCTCTTAAAAATAAATAAATGTAAACAAAAAAAAATTTTTTAACGAATGTGATATCACTGCCCTCGATGCCAGGACTGTTCAAGACAGAGCCGTGCCAAAGTTCACATTCAGCTTTAGAGGTTTGTCCTTCCCAGGAGCACAGGTGACTTGGGAGTCACGCCTGTGATTGTCCCAAGTGGAATTGGAGGAAAAGGGTGCAGGGCGGGCCTGAGAGGGAGGGCGGACCATCTTCGCTACAGCTAGAAGCCTGCGCACCTGGCTAGCAGACACTCTCCCTCTGGATCAGCCCCGAATCTCTGAACGGAGCCATGAGCAGAAAAGCCTTTTAAGCTTTTCTGGAAGGAAAGTCGCCTGGCCCACGCGCCAAGGGGCCCTGTGGACGACGGGGGGCTCTCGCATGGCATTCACGGACAACAGCCGCCCTGACCCACCTGCTTTCACAGCCCACCCTCGGATTAGGCTAGACGCCTGGAACTTCCGCTAGCTTCCGTCTGCCAGGGCCTGGACTCCTCATGCAGAATGCAGAGCCCATGAAACAGACCCTGTTTCCTGCACGCTATGGTCGGACAAGGAAACTAATTCGGAGAAGAGGCGCCTCGCTCCCAGTTGCACGCACCCAGCACAGACAGCTGCTTTGCCGACCCATGAGCCCACTGCGGGCAGGGAGGGGAGGAGAGGGCCTTTGGAGCCTCAGTTGCTTTTTGAAAGACAAGTGCTGTGAACCACGGGAGTTCCGCCTTTTCTCTGCATCTTTCTGTGCGGCCTGGCGAGCTTTCCGCACAGCACATTTATTTCTTCCAGAAAGCCCAACGAAGGGGATTTGGGGGTGAGGAGCCGGAGCAGGGCTCAGAGGGAAGTGGATGGAAGGTAGAGGCTGTGGGACGGCTGCCCCGCCCTGGGCCCCGAGACGACGCGGACCGGATGGATCCTCCTCGGGGATCCCGGGGACCCGGCGCGAGTCCGTGTTAATTCACTTCTCCTACGAACATTCACAACGTTCCAGATTTTAAGTTGTTCTTCCGGTTTGCTTTGTGTTGGTCTGAACAGGAGCCGTCTTTTTATTCCCAGTGCGTACGCATCTTCAGTGCAAGGATCACATTCTAGACTTCGTGTTTTTTTCTCCCCTCACCCGAGTGCGTAGCAGAAAAAGCCTGGCTTTCACCTGATTGACCTTCTAAGGATTCCCCGGATCTTTCCTGACCTGTATGCACAAGAGTTAGGGTAACCACAAACGTATTTGCATATATACCAAAAACAAATCAATAAAACTCTCCGTGTGCCTCTCAGAAAAGCATTTCTCTTCTCTGCGCCTCAGTTTTTCCATCCATAAAATGAAGCCGTGCAACTGGGGTTCTTGGGGAGAGAATCTGGCTCCAAATTCCTTTGGACTCCAAGTCTCCTCGTCCACCAGGAATGTTTTCCTCCTGAAGGCCTGGCCTCTCCTCCCAGAGAGGGCCTCCTCTTTCCCACCAGGCTCTTGCCTGCCAGCCTGACCCCCTGGGTGCCCCCCCCACCACCCTTTGTTTGCTGGGGAGGGAGGTGCGTGGAACGGGAGAAGGAGCTGGCCCCTCCCTCCCGGCTTCTCAGAGGCAGTCCTGATGAATACAGATACGTCCTTTTTTGCATATTAGCACCGGTGCCAGTCTGAACCCAGCTGTGTGCAGCGTAAGGTGAAATATAGATTCCCCAGCCCGGCCACGGCTTCTCCACGCGGCTAATCGAAAAGCCTTCTGAGCGGGCCCATGATGCATATGCATAAGCTCTCCTTGGGGTGGGCAGGGGGGAGGATTTCACTCTCTTCTCTGCGCTTCTTTGGGTTTCCTTCAAGAGCAGCGGGCCGTCTGGGCTGCGCACCGATGTGAGGTGCACTGACCGGCCCCGGACAGGCTTCTGGGGGTCTCTGGGACTTGCATCTGGAAGGGGAACCCGCCCTCCGGCCCACCTGCTCAGCCTGGCGGCAGGAGGCCTGGTCTGCAGCAGGAACAGGCTTGCGTCTTCTGCAGGACCCTGCTCAGCAATGTTCCTGGTGCTCGAGGCCTTTCCCCATCTGCCCCTAGGTCCCCCACTGCCCATCTCCGCAGGCTCCTCCTGTGTCTCTGAGCCCCTCCCTCCTCTCCCGCCCGAGGGGGCCCTCTCTGTGTTCCTGTTGCCCAGGAGTCTGCCTCGGCCACACATCTGCACTTGTAGCTCACGTCTGTTCCCACCGGCCCCCGAACCCTCCCTGGCCCCTTCACACAGCGAAGCAACGCTCATGTGACTACCTTGCTCAAGAATTCAGAGTTGTTTTTAATTAAAAACTCTTTTCTTTCTTAATGTTTATGTTTGAGAGAGAAAGAAAGGGCACAAGCAGGGGAGGGGCAGAGAGAGAAAGGGAGACACAGACTCCCAAGCAGAATCCTGGCCCTGAGCTGTCAGCACAGAGTCCCACGGGGAGCTCGAGCTCAGGAACCTCGGGATCAGTCCTGAGGCCGAAGTCAGACACTCAACCGACTGAGCCCCGCAGGCGCCTGGTGATTTCAGGTTTGATACCTTGCTGGATCTTGGGACTGGGGTGTATCCTGCCGAGGCCGAGATTGGGCAGAAAAGCCCATCCGAGGGGATCGTCTGGGAACTTTAACGGGAAATGGCTCCTGGTGCAGGACTTCGTTGCTGTTGCTGCAGAGTCTCCTTTCCCGGAAAGATCCTGCTGCGGGTAGGGACAGGAAGTCCGGCCGCTGGTCACACGGAGGAGGCGGTGGGCCGGTGGGGGGGCGGGGGGCGGCCTGCGGCCTGCGTATCTCCTCGGTGGCCACTCTCGCTGCACTCCTCGGCGGGCATGGCTGGGAGAGTGGAGGGGCTCCTGGAGTTTATGTAGCTTCCCCTGTATATATTTAGAGATAAGAAGTTCATTTAGGGATCAGGGGCTGCTTCTTGTCTATGCATCATTAAGCAGACCACATCTGCTACTGAGCTAGCAATCAGCAGAATATTGAGAAAAGTTATAAAGAAATCTTTGCGACGCTTCATTTTCATTCCCAGCTCCCCCAGTCCCGGCTCCAACTCTCGAGAAGGCCCGGACGGAGCCGGGCTGTAGAAGCAACCTCAGGACCTGGCGCGGTGTGAGCCCGCGGCCCTCACACCCCACGTGCGCGCATGCGCATGGAGTGCGGACGGTGGGGCGGCAGAGGGGTGACCTCTGACAAAGTTCCACATGCATTTTCCCATGGTGGCCACATTGGAAGTCGAGGGGCCCATGGCAGTCCTGAGCACTGCTCTGTGGTCAGAGGCGGGAGACCAGGCTTACATGGATTCTCTGGGTGACCTTGACCAAGCCATTTCCCCTCTGCGGTCCTCAGTCTCCTTATCTGTGAAATGGGTGTTTAGTGGCTGCCACTGCAGCCAGTGCTCCTGGGGGCTGCTGCTTGCCGGCCCAGCGAATACCTCTGGCCTTGGCCTGCCCAGGTGGGTGGTGGAGGGCAGCCTGCTGGAGCGCTGGCCCTGGGGAGAACAGAAGAACCATTCTGGGCTCTGGAGGCTCAGAGCTGGGAACTGGGGGGGAGGGGTGGGACAGCAGGTGCATGTCCAGCCTCCCCCGCCCCTTCACCAGGCCCAGGGAACTGAGGGCCTCGCCCCCTCCCTGGGGCACTCTAGCTAGCCTGGCCTGCTTGCAGGCTCCTGGGATGGTGATGTGGCCCGAGGCCTCTCCCAGGCTCCGGTCTGCCAGCGTGACATGCTGCGCGTTAAACTGCAGGTGTCACTGTTACCCTGTAATGGGGGCTCGGCTCCCGGGCCCGGGGCGGCCACAAAGGAACCTGCTCCTCCTGGCCAGCGGGCTCCGCCACCAGCAGCTCGGCCTGGGGCGCAGAAGCGCAGCTCCCCCTCCCACAGCCACCCCTGGGGAGGTGAAGGGGCCCCTGGAGGCAGCACTGTGTGCATGCGCACGGAGCCGGAGCCTTGGGGGGGCGGGGAGACATACCTGGCTGGGGTCCTGGGCCTCGCCCTTCGCGACCTCCGGGACAAGAGGCAGCTACGGACTGGGAGCCTCACGCAGATGGTTGGGGACCACGCAGGGAGGCCTTGTGACCCGGGGTCCCGGCTGGGCGGGGACCCTGAGCAGAAGAGACCTAAGACATTTCTCTTTATTGAGCAGCCAGCAAGGAAGGAAAGACCCGGAAAGACCGAGTAAAGAGGGGCAGCCCCGCGGGGGGGGGGGGTTGCTGTATCTCAGATGGCGACCCTCCCTCCTCACACTCCACCAACAACTTGGTGTTTCCTGATGTAAAAGGACCCTTGTTAGTAGTCTTTTTTTTCCTCCCAGAAATGACCAGGTGGGCGCTGTTTTTCTGGGGAATTCACGCCAGAAACCACACCCTGGCCTGCGCTGGCTGTCCACTCCCTGCAGGTGCGCCAGGAAGCCCCCCGACCCGTCTTTGGGGTCTGGTGAGCCCCGACATACCCTCCCCCATTGGTTTTTGCTCCTCTTCTTTTTCATTCTGCATTTCGCCCTGGACACAAAAATGTCTGCGGGAAACGGGTTTTGGGGGGGTCTCTATCTGGGAGCTGCAGGTCCTGAAGCTGGAGGGAGCGGGGCTGCGGGGTTCTGGGCTCCCTTCATTTCTGTTTTTTTTTAAAAAAAGCATAGAAAGAGGGGAGTGCGCATGCGCAGGTGTTGGTGGGGAAGAAGGGCACAGAATATTTCCAGGCCTTAAAAAATGAAGAAAAATAAATTTTTGAATAAGAATGGTCCATGTACTGTGACCGCAGGGCAAATGCAAATGTCTGTTTTCAAACACAGATTCGTGAATTCTTATTACGAGTTCGTGACTGCGCCTCCAAGCAGGACATTACATATTCATAAGCGCCCGGCACCTCGCGCCTCACTTCAGGTGTGGCCTTCCCAGCACCCAGGTCCCTTTAATCATGGGGGGGAGAAGAAACAGAAGGAGAAAACAAGGAGGACCGTGACCGGCCGCACTTGGTCTGTTTCCTTCAGTTCCTAAAGCGTTAAGGGAATCGGAGATAAAAAGATGCGTGCGGAAAAAGAAGCAGCCACAGCCGGCCTCCACAAAGATCTTTTTAGTGTCAAGTTAAATGTACACAAATAGCGGATGATGATCTCTTTTATTGGACTAACATTTATCCAGTAATATCCACACACTTTTAAAACCATTGAGGCCTCCTCTTCAGGTGTTCATTTGAATAGAAATAGCTGAATGAGTGTTTTTATAATTGATCCCCTGAGAACTGAATGTCTAGGGCTGCATAACTAACATTTTCCCATTGCTGGGGTTTTTTTTCCCCCAAATTGCCACTCTGCAAAATTAGGATTTTGTACAGTTTTGATAAGAGAATTAACCTCCCACGTGCCAAACCCCCTGAGTTCGAGAGCCTCCCAGGGAGTCAGCCTGTGCGGGGTCAGCTCCCAAGCCCGCTCATTGCCAAGGGTCGGGGGAGCGGGGGCCTCCGCTGCCTCTTGGTTTCAGGGAGAAACCTTCCAGGATCCGGTGGGAGGTGGGTTGATGGAAGCTTCTGGGCCCAGGGATGCCAGCTTCTTACTTCCACCTTTGTGTTCAGCAGGGCCGGATTCCCGATCCCCGGCCACTCCTGAATGGCCCCGTGCTGGCCCCGTGTGGCCCCCGTGTGTGCCTGGAGGCCGGGCCTTGGGGAGAACAAAGACTTTTCTCTCCTTCCAGTGCTTTCTCGGAGTACTGCCAGGTATACTTCTGTGTTCCTCTAGCTTGGGGGTTCAAATCAAAATATATGCTCATTGCAGAAAACTGGAAAGCTATGTACAAATACAAAGTTGGAAGATAAGTGTCATCCCCGATTCTACCAGCCAGGGCTAGACATTGTTGGGTTTCCTGCCAGCCCTTTTCTACGTGTGTGTGTATTAAATACATGTATATGAAATTGGGATCATGCTCTATATACACTGTTGTGTCCTTTCTTCCCTTTGAATGGTTCATACAAAGCATCTCCTGTGCATTTATGTATGTACTTATTCTTTTTATATATATATATATATATTTTTTTTTACTGTTTTTATTTATTTTTTTAGAGAGGGAGAGAGACAGCATGAGCAGGGGAGGGTCAGAGAGTGAGGGAGACACAGATTCTGAAGACAGGCTCCAGGCTCTGAGCTGTCAGCACAGAGCCTGATGTGGGGCTCAAACCCATAAGCCGTGAGATCGTGACCTGAGCCGAAGTCGGACGCTTAACCAACTGAGCCACCCAGGCACCCCATGTGTATTTATTCTTTAATGTTTATTTTTTGAGCAAGAGAGACAGAACGCAAGTGGGGGAGGGGCAGAGAGAGTGGGGAGACACAGAATCCGAAGCAGACTCCAGGCTCTGAGCTGTCAGCACAGAGCCTGATGCGGGGCTTGAACTCACGAACTGTGACATCACTACCTGAGCCAAAGTCAGACGCCCAACTGACTGAGCCACCCAGACGGCCCTCTCCTGTGTCTTTAAACATGTTTGTCAGCACCAATTTATCGGCTGCACACACAGCCATCAAATGGCCGTAGTTGAATGAATTTAATTGCCTTTATTGATAGCGAGGTAGGAGCTTTCTGTGTTTTTTGCTTGTTTGTTTTGTTTTGACTGAGTATAAAAGACACAACCCTGGCCCTTCTGGGAGAAGCTTTATTGAAACCAGAGCGAGAAAGTTACTTAGGAAGAAAAATTTCCTTGTGTGGCCCAGAAGTGATGGAAAATGCAAATTCTTCACCTGAGCAGTGATAGGCGTCTCCAGTAAGACAAGCGCTGGTGACCCGAACCGGTGGCAGTGGCCAGGACGCCAGGGGCCGGGACCTGGGCTCACCCCCCTCCTCGGGGCTGTGCTGCTCTCCCATGTCCCTTCCCACTCTGAATAAAGTTGCCGTCTGCCCTGTATTCAGGAGGCTGCTCTCACCTGTAGGGCACAAACTCCTAGCTGGGCTAGCTTCAAAGGCAGGGACATGACTCTGTCACGTGACAGGGTCCCCGAGGCGGCAGCTCCAGGGTGGCCAATTCAGCCACTTGCCTGACATCACCCAAGACCCCTGACTCCCCGCGGCCGCCCTCAGCAGGCGCTCCATGGGGCACATCAGCTGCCCCCGTCCAGGCCCGCTATCCACACACGGTGAAGCCCAGTGCTGGAAAAGGGGCTTCAGATGGGGTTTTGTTTTTTTTTTTCCTGGCAGCAAGGACAACCTTTTCCAGAAGGCCAGACCTCTTTCCCTGTCCAGCCTCCCTTGCCTCCCATTCGCTGGAACCACACGCCCATGCCCAAGTCTCATGCCTCCTTCCTGAGGCTGAGACTAGGAGCTACTGGGAAGGGGCATTGGGGGGGCTGTGGGTGACTTGGGACATGCATTTGCGCTTCTGAATCCTGGGCCCCCGAGCCCCACCCTCCGCAGGCCCCTCCAGGCTTTCGGCACTGACCTCTTCAACTGCAGGTTCACTTGGAACCCAAGGCAGCCTCACCAAGTGACTAGAGTGTTTTTTTATTTTTTTTTAATGTTTTTTTAAAATTTAGTTTTGATACAGAGAGAGAGACAGAGCATGAGAGGGGGAGGGGCAGAGAGAGAGGGAGACACAGAATCCGAAGCAGGCTCCAGGCTCTGAGCTAGCTGTCAGCACAGAGCCTGACGCGGGGCTCGAACTCACGAACGTGAGATCTGACCTGAGCCGAAGTTGGAGGCTCAACTGACTGAGCCACCCAGGCGCCCCTAGAGTGTTAACCGTCCCGGCTTTCACGGTTGGTGTGGGGGGGCACTTGGGATCCTGGAGTCCATGGTGAGACTTGAGGTGGCCTCTGTGGTGGTGTCCCCAGATCCCAGCGTGCCCCAGGAGCCTCCATGATGGCCCTGTTTGGGCGACCCCAAGAGGCCGCCTCACTGCGTAGACCCCCTCCCCTGCCCTCTCTGTGCCTGCCTTCTCAGTTCCATCCCTCCGACTTCTAGAAACAGAATGTTAATTGTCCTGTGGAGACTCCTCCCTCCACAGACAGCCCATCTGGATTGGGAGGGGGCCAATCCCACCCTGGCCCAGTGCCATGATGGATTTGGGGTGCAGGATCGCCGGCCGTGGCTTTTCACCCCCAGCTCAATCTGATTGGTCACTATGGGGATGGACACACGATCCAAAGCTGTTTCACTAAGAGTTGATCTCAGGATGTCTGCTGAGATTTATGGGTAAGAAGTGTGCCTCCCTTCCCCAGAGGTCTCCAGGATGTGAGACCGGAGCTCTGGCCATCCCCGACTCACTACCTCGGGGGAGTCTGCTTGACGGTGAAACCAGCACAGAAGGAAGCAGAGTTAGGAGGTGGAGAGAGACTGGGTTCTGAGGGCATCCAATGAACTCCTAGATCCACCCATACCTGAAGGAGTTCTTCCCCGAAATGATCATTTCCGGAAGCCAATCATTTTTCTTTTCACATGAACCGGATTGAGTTGGGTTTTTGTTGCAGCTGAACAGAGCCTTGATCAAAACACCTACCTGACAGGCTACTCTTCCAAAACCAGGATCCCACAGTCATGCTTTGGTAACCGGCCCAGATGCTGGGGCAGACCGGACCCCCATGATCCCGACGTGGCCGCTTCCTTTGGGTGTGAAAGACTGAAGCTAAGCCTGGTGATCCCTCCTGGGGCCAGTGGCTGCGGTCGCCAGAGCTTCTCTGCTTTCCCCTGCCCGCTGAGAGAGCTGATGTCCTCTCTTGAGGACACATGGCAGGAACAGGATGGGCACTTCCCTCCCTCTCTACGTTGACTCCTCCCTCTTGCGGGCTTCGACAACTCCGGGGACAGTTTCCTGATAATTCAGCTGAAGACATCCACGGCTCGATTTCTGTGCCTCTGGGTGGTCCCCCCAGGCCATTCCAACGACACGGCTCCTTCCTGAGGCCTGTGGTCGGAGCACGTCTCCGCCCAGCTCGGCACACTTCCTGTGTTCCTCCTTCTCCGTAAATCATGTCTCTGGCCTGCTGATCACCGCGTGCACATTTCAAGGGATGCTTTGTGATTTTCATCGACTCTAATGGCGAGAGGCTTTGCTCCTTCTAAGGAGCCAGGGGCTTTCTCTCGAAAAGGTGCCCCGCCCATGTCCAAATGTTCACGAGGCCGGAAGGGAAAGGAAGTGGGGGAAGGAGACTTGGTGTATGTGGGGGGGAGGGTTCCTGGGACCTGGGACCCTGCCGGGACAGGGTGTCTGCCTCTCAGGGCCACCCGACTGTCACCAGGCTCAGCGTTGTTGAGGTTCTGATTCCTTGGGGGGAAGGTGGAAATCTTTGTGTTTTCTTTGTACATGTTTACTTATTTTGAGAGAGAGTGAAAGAGGGTGAGTGGGGAAGGGGCAGAGAGAGAGGATCCCCAGCAGGTTCTGTGCTGTAAGCACGGAGCCCGAAGTGGGTCTCGATCCCCGGACCCTGGGATCATGACCTGAACCGAAATCAAGAGTCCAATGTTTTTACTGACTGAGCTACCCAGGTGCCTGGGAAATCTATGCTGTTATGTTAAATTTCCCATTTTTTAAAATACTGCTGGCCAAAAAATGAGGCCATTTCAATGCTGTGAAGGCCGTCTCTTAGATACCTGTTTGTGACTTCTGTCCTGGCAGACAAATAAAGTGACAGGTGTCAGAGAGCAGGAAACACACAGGCTGGGGACAGGAGGCCTGTGACCTGGTCCTACCCCACATGCTCTGTAACCTTGGGCACATTATTCAGGCTCTAAGAATTTCTAGCTGTTAATGTACATTTTCCTAACCTTTGCCACCACGGTCCTGTAAGACGGATTCCATTTTTCTCACTTTGCAGAAGAGAAAACGCAGCTGGAGGCCGGGCCTTGGGGAGAACAAAGACTTTTCTCTCCTTCCAGTGCTTTCTCGGAGTACTGCCAGGTACTTCTGTGTTCCTCTAGCTTGGGGGTTCAAATCAAAATATATGCTCATTGCAGAAAACTGGAAAGCCCATTCAAGGGCACAGCTGGGAAGGGCAAAGGCCGTGCCCCCGGGGGTGCGGGGCTGGTGGGCCGCACAGCCAGCTCAGGGCTTGAGCCCCGGCACATGTCCGGCGTGCCCAGGAGCCTGCCGTCTGGGCAAGGAAGAGCCTGGGATGTCTTCAGCGGCTCAGACTGGTTGTAGCATCCAGAACCCTCCGGGATCATAGGCAGCTTCCTTTGCCGTGCATGTGACATTCCCCGCTCTCTCGCTTGCCTCTGGGCTGCCCTATCCTTCTGTATCCTCAGCTCATCTTGTTCTGTCACCTTATTTTCTTGTCATGTGCTTAGCACTGGGTGACGTTTCAAAGACCTTTGGCACTGGGTTAGGACGCCATTTATTTATTTTTTTAAATGCTTTAATTTATTTTTGAGACTGAGACAGAGCATGAGTGGGGGAGGGGCAGAGAGAGAGGGAGACACAGAATCCGAAGCAGACTCCAGGCTCCGAGCTGTCAGCCCAGAGCCCGACGCGGGGCTCGAACTCGTGAACTGAGAGATTGTGACCTGAGCGAAGTCGGCCGCTCAACAGACAGAGCCCCCCAGGCGCCCCTAGGATGTCATTAGCTCAGTCAGGAAACCTCAGGAGGAGCGCGGAGTGTGAGCTCACCTCTGGCGTGTGCCTGGGGCTGCGGTGGCCTGACCCTCGCTGCCTTCTGATCCTCCACGGCCCCTCCTGCTCCCAGGGCCTCGGCTTCTGAGAGGAGGGAGATTCGGAAGCGCGCGCACTTAGAAGGATTGGCTCGCTGGCTTCGTGCTTCATTTCAGCCCTCAGGACAGCTCCCCCGGCTGTCGTAGCCCCTTGCCCGGCGCGTGGGGACTCCCCTGTCCTCAGAGAACCTGGGAGAACAGCCCTGTTGGTGAGCAACGGGCCTCACCTCCGTGGGGCTCCTTCCCGGGTTCGTCCCTCATTCCTGTCTCAGCAGGGCCGTCCTTTGCCAACAGGAACGTCAAAGTCTCAGGTCTTGGGACATGGGGCACTGAGTTTGGGATGGAAAGAGCCGATCTGCCTTGGAAAATTGGAGGAAGGAAGTGTGCACGCTCCTGTGAGGCTGGGAGGGAGACGCCGGCCCCCAGGTTCAGACTGCAAAGGGGCGCCCCACATCTCAGCAACCAAGAGAAGTAGGATTCAAATTTTTTAAATGTTTATTTTATTTTTGGGAGAGAGAGAGAGAGACAAAGTGCAAGTGTGGGAGGGGCAGAGGGAGAGGGAGACACAGAATCTGAAGCAGGCTCCAGGTGCTGAGCTGTCAGCACAGAGCCCACTGTGGGGTTCGAACCCATGGACCGTGAGATCATGACATGAGCCAAAGTCGGATGCTCAACCAACTGAGCCACTGAGGCGCCTCATAAGAAATAGCATTAAAATTTTTTTTTATGTTTATTTATTATTGAGACAGAGAGAAACAGACCATGAATGGGGTGGGGCAGAGAGAGAAGGAGGCAGAGAATTAGAAGCGGGCTCCAGGCTCTGAGCTGTCAGCACAGAGCCCAACACAGGGCTTGAACCCATGAACTGTGAGATCATGACCTGTGCTGAAGTCGGACGCCCAACCGACTGAGCCACCCAGGCGCCCCAAGAAAAAGCATTTTAATTCATATTTTAAGCCTCAGGATTGTGGAAAAACCCACGATGAACCAAATATCAAAAAATTTTTTATTTTTTTTATTTAAAAAATTTTTTTAATGTTTTATTTATTTTTGATACAGACAGAGACAGAGCATGAGAGGGGGAGGGGCAGAGAGAGAAGGAGATACAGAACCGGAAGCAGGCTCCAGGCTCTGAGCTAGTTGTCAGCACAGAGCCTGACGCAGGCCTCGAACCCAGGAACGTGAGATCTGACCTGAGCCGAAGCCGGAGGCTTAACCGACTGAGCCACCC
Organism: Suricata suricatta; assembly: GCF_006229205.1. Classification (NCBI taxonomy): domain Eukaryota; kingdom Metazoa; phylum Chordata; class Mammalia; order Carnivora; family Herpestidae; genus Suricata; species Suricata suricatta. Next base: position 7,338,299 of record NC_043708.1, on the reverse strand, counting down.
AGGCGCCCCTCAAATATCAAAATTTCAAAGACAGGATCAACCGTGCGGGGCCATGTTGGCACCTGAGGCTAAAAGAAAAATCAGCAAGAATGATCTTGTTTCTGTTTAAAATGTTGAGTTTTGTTCATCATGCATTTTCCCCCCGATACTTTTTGCATTAAAATGTTACTTATCTTGATGTGAGGTGTCCTCTTAAATTCTGTGCCTGAGGCGAGGACCCTCTTCACCTCACCCTGATCCCTGGGAGGACCCTGGGCACTGGAGGCCCCCCCCAGACCTCAGGCTGGTTCCCTGACTTTAGGAGAAGCCATCACTTAGACAAAGGCCTCATGTGGTGAGTGTTTTCTTGTGGAAATTAAGTGAAAGCTGCTTTCAACTTCTGGATCCATGCCAACAGAGGGAAGGTGGCTTGTGTGAGGAGACCAGGAACCAGAAGGTGGAGACACCTTCCTCGGGCAGGGTGTGGGCTGAGCGCCCCTTCTCTGGGACAGGGTGGGCTGGCCGTCCCCACACTGAGCCCAACTCCCCCGCTGTCCAAGGCCGAAGTCTGGGCTTCATCCCTGTTGGGCACTGCTCATCTTTGGCCATGGCCACCCCGGCTAACGGGGCCCCTATAGTCCAGAGGTCTTTGGAGCAGGAGGAGTCCAACTCCTTTATGGCAGAGCGCATTTGGGTCTGGTCATAGACAAAACATTGTTTTTGTAGCTGGAAGGTTGTCCTTCTGATTTGCCTCTGCTTTTTCCAGGGGCTGAGGGATACCACTGGGGAGGCGGCCTCTCTTCCTTCCCCACGTCTGCGGGAGGCGGGCATTGCTAACAGACCTCAGCCGGCCGTCAAGCCTAGAGCCTCTTCTAATGGAGAACTTCGGGGGTGCCCGGGTGGCTCAGTCGGTTAAGAGGCCGACTTCAGCTCAGGTCGTGATCTTACGGTTTGTGGGTTCAAGCCCCGCATCAGGCTCAGAGCCTGGCAATGCTTCAGATTCTGTCTGCCTCTCTCTGCCCCTCCCCGACTCGTGCTCTGTTTCTCTCTGTCTCAATAATAAATAAAAACATAAAAAAAAGAGAGAGAACTTCGGGATATCACAGCCAACTTACAGGAGTCGGCAGAAAAAGATGAAATTTGTCCCCCAGTTATGTCATTCCTTCTCTCTCCTCTCCTTGGTGGTGATGGGTCACAGCTTGAGAGCCTCCTGGGGGGAGAACTGGAGGCTGAGGAACTCACGGGGAAATGTGTACAAAGCCCAGCAAGGTCGCCAGTGAGCTGAACCTGCGGATGTCCTGCTGATCCTCAGACGACATGGGTGTGAACAGCGTCGTTTGCTCATATGCAGATTTTTTTCCAATACATACAGCATAGTGAATGTGTTTTCTTTATGATTTTCTTTTTGTTTATTATTATTTTATTAAATGGTTTATTTTATTTTACGTTTTACATTTTTATTTATTATTGAGAGACAGAGACAGAGCTTGAGCATGGGAGGGGCAGAGAGAGGGGTTAGCACAGAATCCGAAGCAGGCTCCAGGCTCCGAGCTGTCAGCACAGAGCCCGACGAGGGGTTTGAACTCACAAACTGCAAGATCATGACCTGAGCCAAAGTCGGACGCTTAACCGACTGAGCCACGCAGGTGCCCCTGTGATTTTCTTTCTAAAGTTTTTATTTATTTATCTTGAGAGAGACAGAGACAGGGCGAGTGGGGGAGGGGCAGAGACAGAGGGAGAGAATCTCAAGCAGGTTCCGCTCTGTCAGTACAGAGCCCGATGTGGCGCGAAACTGTGAGATCATGACTTGAGCCGAAATCAAGAGTTGGATGCTTAACCGCCTGAGCCACATAGGCACCCCCTCCTTATGAGTTTCTTAATGACATCCTTTTTCTCTAGTTTATTGTAAGAATACAGTATATATTATGTATAACATAGAGAACGTGTGTCAATCCATTGTTTATATGGTTGGTAAGGCTTCTGGCGAACAGTAGGCTATTAGTGGTTAAGTTTTTAGGGAAGCAAAGTTATACTCAGATTTTCGACAGTGAGGAGGGTTGGTGCCCCTAACCAACTATAAATACATTTTAGTTGTATTTAATACAACTAAATAAAAACAAACCCCAAAAATCTTAGCAGGCTCCCAAAGACATCTGATAGGTTGTAATTAGTCATGAAGTGTACTGTACTGTTAATTTCTAGGTACTAGTCACGTGAGAAGTGTTTCAGGGCCAGTCCATCAAGGCCAGCGGGTTCAACAGATCGCACGCATTGGCTTTGCCTCCCCCCAGCTCCTGTGCACATTCAAGCTCATGCTTCGCAGGAGAAGCAGGGCCCTGGAAGCCCAGGAGCCTGACCTTGACTCCCACCTTCACTCTGGGCCACTTATGCCTTCGAGGCCCAAACTTCCCACCTGCAGGAGGGAAGAATGGCTTTGGGAAAATCAAATAAGATCATGATTTCAGGGGCGTGGTAGGTGGCTCAGTTTCGTAAGCATCCAACTCTTGATTTGGTTCCAGGTCATGATCTCAGGGTTCCTGGGATCGAACCCCACATTGGGCTCTGTGCTGATGGCATGGAGCCCGCTTGGGATTCTCAATCTCTTTCTCTGCTCCTCTCCCATTTGCACACGCTTTCTTTCTCTCCAAATAAATAAGTAAACTCGAAAAAGAAAAGAAAAAAAATTGTGATTTCAAGTGTTTAGCATGGTGCACTCATTAGGCGCCTCATGAATGCTGGCCCTCGCGTCCCGGTTCCCTCCCTGCCCTTCTCCGTGTGGTCCTGCGTCCAAGGCTGCTGCCTTTCTGATTTTCGGACCTGGCCTCTGCCACTCTCCCCTTAGACTTCCTTTCATTTCAGTGCCCGGATCCCCAACCTCAGTGTGGATGAAAAGATGGTGAGAATTTATGCCCTGGCAGATCCAGGTTTTTGCTTGGAGGTAGGGGGAGGTCTGGAGCTTATAAAATTTGGGGGTCTCCTCTCAGAAAACCATGCATTCTGAATTGAACTCGGGACCATTGGAAGGGGCCTGGGCTAGGGAGGTGGCCAGAGGCAGGGGCTGCATTAGCTTTGCAGCAAACCCCCATTGGTCCTCAATCAGAATTTCACACGAGCGTGCCAGGGCTTGGGGACCACTGCATGCTGGGCCTCAGGGCCTAGACCGATCATCTCCTCCTCCTTTTTTTTTTTTAAATGTTTTCTTTATCTTTAAGACAGAGAGAGATAGAGCATGAGGCAGGAGGGGCAGAGAGAGAGGAAGACACAGACTCTGAAGCAGGCTCCAGGCTCTGAGCTGTCAGCACAGAACCCGACATGGGGCTCGAACCCACAAACGTGAGATCATGACTTGTGCCGAAGTCAGAGGCTTAACCGACTGAACCAGCCAGGAGCCCCTCATCTCCTCCTTGGAGGCCTCCTGGGTGCCCTCAGAGTAGAGCCTGGGGAGGGGGAGAAGGTAGAGGCGGGGTGCCCCTGACCCCCCACCCCCAACCACACCCAGATTTGTCAACTCAGGGCTGCCCTGCCCTGTCCTCAAAATTTGGCTGAGGTCCCTCCAGGGCTCCCCTGTGTGTCCTCGGCCCTCAGACTGAGAGGCGGCCTGGGCGCCTTGGCTGGAGCTGAGCACGTCAAGCTTGGGACCCAGGTGGGGTCCTGCCTGGTCGGCCTCCATCCACCTGCCTCCCCTCCCTCTCCTTCCATCGCCCCCACTACCCCCACCTCTTCCCTCTTTCCTCCTCCCCCTGCAGCCCTCTTCCTGCCTTGTCTCTCTGGCTTCCCCCTCCCCTTCCTCCTCTCCCTTCTCACCCCTGCTTCCTCCTCTGGCCGGCCCCAGGGTAGCTGGTCTCTCTGGAAGGCTCTTCTCCCTCTGGAGGTGTCCCCTCCGGTCTACCGGAGCCCCCCCCCCCCCCCCCCCCCCCCCCCCCCCCCCCCCCCCAGCACGGGCCCAGCTGGGACGTGGATGATGACGAAGTCGTTCAGTTGCCTGGAAAGGGCTGACAGCAGACACAGCCCTGGTCGGGCAGAGCGAGTCCCCAGCCAGCTGGTGAGGGGATGGGCCCGAGCCAGGTAATTATTGCCTGGTGCAGAGGTCGAGAGGCGCAGAGCGGCTGATGTACTAATGAAACACAAATGGGGCATCTGTGTTCAGGAGTTCAGCAAACCATGGAAAACCCACCTTTGCCAGGAGTTGCTGCAGGAGTGAAGGCAGCAGCGCTCCTTCCGGCTAACGGAGCAGTAAACACACCAGGAGCCGTTGTCTGGGGGCACAACAGCTCCTGTCACCCCCGGGGACCGGCCGGAGCTCGAGGGGTGTGGGCGCACGGAGGGCCTCGGTTTGGGACGCCTCGGCGCCGGGGCCCACAGGGAGGCGGAGAGGGGGGCGCTCCCCCAGGCCAGGCCGAGCCCTTCCTCCCGCAGCTCTCCGAGGAGGTGGCCAGTCCCCGCGGTTTGCAAAACCTCGGGGAAGGCGGGATGGTGCTGAGAAGCCTGGGGTCTCCCTGCCCTGCCATCTGCCCCCTGAGCAGCCCCTGGCCAGTCACTTGACCTCATAATTGGGCCTCAGTTCCCTCACCAGCAAAGTCAGGGCATGGCTGAGGCCCCCCATGTTTATTAAGATTCTTCGGGAAGCAAGCAACACATGCTGACTCTGTCTTACCCAACAGGAGAGCATTTACTGTAGGAAGGGGGTGTGTTGTGAAAGGGGACACGCTGGCTCGGGCAGCCTTGGGGAGCCCGCAGCGGGAGGGGGGCTTGCCCTTACGCGACTTGCTCCAGTGCCCCCCTCCCCACTCTGCCTCAGTTTTCATATCCTGGGGTGGGGGGGGCAGAGTCTTTGGCCCGGCTACCCAGGTGTCTCTCCTGGGAGTGGGTGGGCAGCACAAGATGTGGCCACTCGGGGTCAGCCCCTGCATTGGGGACCGCTTCCGGAAGGGGACCACCACAGAGTGCCTGTGGCCACCACGTGGCCGTCACAGCGCTGGAACGAGCCGGCACGAAGGGGACGCACCTGCGCTCTCATGGCCAGAAACCAGGACGACCCGGGGCCTGATCGCGGCCTCACTGCCAGCTGCTGGCTCACCTCCAGGACCCCTACCTGAGCAGGTCTTGCTGGGGGCACGCCTTGACTGCAGCCCACATGTGCCCTCAGGATGCCGCTGCTTCCTATAACCATGACTACCAGACGGTACCTGGCCCTTGCTGGGTGCCGAGCCCTGGACCCCTCAAGTTGTTCTCTGGGGGGGAGCTGCAGAGCTGGGGCCTCGGCTGGCCATTGCCAGAGCCCCTGGCAGTGGCCTGGGGACTGCCCTGGTTAACGGGACCGGGCAGGGGTGGGCCCTGGGCTAAGGCTGGGCCCGGCTGTGCACGGCCACCTAGGTTGTGCGGCCAAAGAGCTGAACTATGCAGAGCCCGTCCCCTAGCAGAGGCTAGGATGGAGCCATTCCCGCTCCAAGCTCTTGTGTGAGCAGGTGCGGCGGGCACCCTTGCTTACCCAGAGTCCGCACCTCCCACCCCTGCTGGCACATTCTGCTTCGTTCGGGGCCCACCTTCTCCATTGGCCATGGCTTTGTGGCTTGCGATTGGTCTAAGGTTCCCAGTCCCCTTGTCTCTGAGGCCGGTCAGCCGACATCCCCAGGTCGGAAGCAGGTGCCTCTCAGAGGGCTTTTCCGTGGGAAGCAGTGGGAGGCAGTTTGAACCTCATTGGGTCGGTGTCTCTGTTTTGTGCAGCCCAGATCATCCCAGCTGGTCCTGCAGGTGGAAAGTGGCTTTCTGCCTTTACGGAAGACAGGCTCTGTCGACACGAAACCTTTCAGGCTATGACAGGTCGTGTGCATGCTGTCGCATTCGGTCCTCACGGCAGCCCTGAGGCCGGCAGGGTGTCCCCAAGGCCACAGGGAGAGCTCAGACTCAGGAGGGAGGGCCTGGAGGCCAGCAGAGGACAGAACATCCCTGTCAGAATCTTCATTAGTCACATTGCCATGTGACAAGTCTGAGGCACAGGGAAGTCAGGGCATCGGGAGTGGAACTCACTTCTGCCAGAGATTCTTGACATCGTGCTCAACTAAACTCATGACTTCTCCATGTGGAAAGCAAGCAAGTCAAGGTCATGGACTGGAGCTGTGGGCGGTCAGGGCCAGGAGGACAGCTGCAGATTCGTAGTGTAGCTGCACCTTGCCAGGGAACGTTCCAGGTCTTGGGCGGCTCACAGCTCACGGCGGGACCTTGTCTCGCCTGCAGCACCCCGGGGCTAGCACAGTGCATGGCACCCAGAAGACGCCGGGCTGCTGGGTGTTGACTGAAAGAATAAACATCTGGGTCACTGGCTGGAATGAGAAAATCAGTCACAGAACCTCGGGGGCCTTTGACCAGATGGTCTCAGATTGTAGACTGTGGACAGAAACAGCTCAGAGAAGGTCTAAGGTCACGTGGCAAGTTGGGGAGAGTTGGGGCCTGAACCGGGGTCTCCTGCCATCCGCTATCGCCCTGGGGCTTCCTGTTTTATTTGCAGGGGTCACCGCATGGTCACAGGAAGCGGCAGGTGGGTGTGTCTTTGGGATGGGACAGAGCAGGTGAGGACCCAGTACGGGAGGGTAGCTGCCTGGAGCTGCGGTCCTTCTCAGGGCCTTGGCAATGGTGCCCAACCCCTAGGGCAGGTGAACCAAGGGAATGTTGGGGAGAGGAACATTTACCGGACCTCCTTCTAGTCCCAAGGTGCCGGGCTGTAGGGGCCTTGGGATGACAATTGGAGCCAAGAGATGTTCTGACCGTCTTGCCCTGGGGTGGGGGAAGGGGTGGCGGCTGGAGCAGTGCGGTCCGTGGGCTGCCCCTGCCCCTGCAGCCCCCCGGCAGCCCTCGGAGTGGGCAGGCACCACGTGAAAGCCTCTACGGGCCGTGACTTTGTACTGCCAGTGATGAACTTTGCTCAAAAGTGCTCCGTAGGCAGAAAAGAAGAGAAGCAGAAAGGGTTTCATGCACTATTTCAGGATTGCTGGCCCTGAACATTTATCACTTACTGATGCATATAATTTGCCTGATGACTCAGTTTCATATATTTTAGTTTCCAAAGATAAACAGTTTTTGCATATTTCCTGCAAATGGGAGTTATATTTAATAATCTCAGGGTAGGAGGGCTGGATACTGGGGACAGGCAGTTCGAGGAAGGCAGAGGCCTTGAGACAGCCCGGGAACAGCGGCCTGGGCTCTAGGCTCGTGCTTCGAATTTTGACAGGACCTTGCTTCAGCCGCAAAGACCTTGGGGTGCAGAAGGCTGGCCCCAAGATGGGCTGACTTTAGAGGTGGTTGAATTGAGGGTAGACAGCCTTCAGAAGCTGTTGGTGAGGTCCAGGGGTATTGATTTGGTCGGGGGGCAAGCCTGGGCTGGAGATTGAGAGGGGAGCCCAGGGCGCTGACCCGAGGCAAAGAGGCTCACCTCCTTCCCACAGAGTCCAGACCGGCCCTGGCTGGTCTCCTCATCGCCCCTGGTCACAGCAGGTCAGCCTGGGAGGAATGACGTGTCCCCTTTGCGACAGCCAGAACCCTAAGTTGGAGCATAACGAGGAAGTCCCGGGAGCCAATCCCACTAACAGCCTGGCACCTGGCTCCAGCCCGAGTTCTGGTACTGGCCTGGGAGCCACGTGGACAGAGTGTGATCATTTTGAACAATGATGGTTCTATTTACCTCACAGGTTTCCCCAAAGGTTGGGATGATATACAGGTCATGTAAAAGCACCTAGCACCACGGCTGGCACTGCGGAAATGCTCCGTAAATTCTCCCGCACACGTGTGCTTAGCTGTGTGTTAGGCGCCCTGGGTGATCACGAATGCGTGCTGTGGGCTTCTGTCCTTGAAGACTTCTTGTCTCGTTAGAGACGCAAGGCTCACTCCCAGGAAGCCCGGCTGCTGTGGCTGAAGAGAGGGTCTGATCCGATCGCGCTGCTCACCGGGGCTCTTGGTGGCCAGCGACAGAAAGCCCGCTCAGAAGGCTTGAGTGGGTTCTCATAACTAGACAGACTGAGGGTGGCTGCCCTCACAAGTGGCCGCAGGGCCCTGGGCGGTGCTGGGACCTGGCCTTGCTCTTGTCTCTGGGAGGGCTCCGTCCTCATGCAGGCCATCCCCAAGTGCTGCCAGCCCCCTATCTGCCTTCTCAGAAATGCCCACGGGAATACGTGCTTCTCTTTCCCTTCGGCCTAAAAGAGAAACCTAGAAATGAACCCCATTGACTCAGCTGGCCTGGCTCGGCTCACGTGCCCATCCTTGTGGCGACGGTTACCTGGTGAAAGTGGGGGAAGTTGGCCTCACTGCCCCCAGCCCTTGGTTGTCCTCGTCGCCTCCTGAGCCACGTGACTGGCAGCACGTCTCAGCCCCCTGACCTCGAGCCTGGCGTGGGGCTTGGCAGTGAATGCCACATGAGCAGACGTGAAGGACACCACACGAGCAGGGGCATGAAGCACTTTAACATTACAGGTTTCCGCCAGCTCTCTTCCTGTCCTTCCTCTGCCCCTGGGAGGAGCTGTCACATACAGAGGCTGGGTCAGAAAACAAAAGAGATGCACACGACAGAAACCAGGGAGATCCCCTGAGGATAGCTGCAGTTCACCAGGGGCCTGTGTTAAATCACGGGAGAAATAAATGTTGTTGTGGGTCACTGAGATCTGGGGATCGCTTGTTACTGCAGCATGGCCTGGTGAAAGCTGACTGATACAAAGACAGAATGGGTGCCTGGAGGACAGAAACTATAGGCGGGTCCCAGAGACGCAAGATGGTGATAGAATCCCAAAGCTCTGTGAATTTCCCGAGAAAGCCCCCATGACAGGTGTAGGGCTTGAAATAGTGGGTGACCCATTGGCATCTGGTGAATTTACAGAACCCCAGGAGATGGCTGTGCCTGGTTCTCACGGCATCACTACCCAGGTCAGATTGGGTCTTGTCTTAGATTCCATATTCTCAGAGGTTCCCTTTATTTATGTATTTATTTATTTGTTTGTTTGCTTATTTGCTTGTTTGTGGCATAAGCTGGGGAGGGGCAGAGAGGAGGGGAAGAGAATCTTAAGCAGGTTCCCTGTTGTCTGTGGGGAGCCTGACACAGGGCTCAATCTCATGAACCGTGAGATCATGGCCTGAGATGAAATCAAGAGTCGGGTGCTGCTCAGAGGGTTCCCTTTAAAACACACTCCTGACTGGGGTGCCTGGGTGGCTCGTTTGGTTAAGCATCCGACTTCGGCTTGGGTCATGATCTCGCAGTTTGTGAGTTCAGGCCCCACATCAGGCTCTGTGCTGACAGCTCAGAGCTTGGAGCCTGCTTCAGATTCTGTGTCTCCCGCTCTCTCTGTCCCTTCCCTGCTTATGCTCTGTCTCTTCCTCTCTCAAAAATAAATAAGCATTAAAGAAATACTTTAAAACATACTCCCAAATCATATTACTTCCTGGCTTAAGATCCCTCAGTGGGTCCCCACTGCCCCAGGACAAAATCTAAACCCCCAAACACATCACGCACAGCCCACCTTGACCTGTCAGCATCGGGTCAGTGCACATGCCATTAAAAGGAACTGTGTCTATTTCCTGGGGGTCCCCGTCTCCACTGCTTGCCCCAAGGCACAGCCTCCAGCGTTTCTGCTGAAGTATGGCTGTCGCCCCCAATTGCTCCCACTCAGCCCCTCCATCCACACTCCCCAACTGCCCACCTGATCTTCTAAAAATGTGAATTCCATCATGCGGCCATCCTGTAGTGTGCTGTCACACGTACAGTAAAACCCGAACTCCTTCCCGGGGTGGGGGAGCTTGCATTTTCCCAAACTGACCGTCTCCCTCCCATCTCTCCACATTGCTTCCGAGGTGACCCCAGCTCTCTTCTCCTGGGAGGTAGAGCCTCTGTCCGTTTGGATGGATTTCTGATTGTGGCAGAAAAGACACTCCATCTGAGGCTCAATCGTGTACCAGGCAGCACCATCCCTGCTTGGTTTTCTTGGGATGCTCACTGTTGGAACGCAGCCACCACCCTGGGCAAAGCTGAGCGGCCCACGGGAAGGCTCACGTGTTAAGGCTCATGTGGAATGGCTCACGCAGAAGGACATGGCTGAAGCCAACCTTGTGAACTGTCTTGGAGGTGAGCTCTCCAGACCCTGTCTTCATGGAGCTGTGAGACCAGCCCTGGCCATGTGGCACATCCATGAGCAAAATCAATGAGTGTTGTCATTTCTAGCCACCACGTTTTGGGCTGTTTTGTTACGCAGCGCCAGTGACTGATGCACGTGGCTGTGGGGCCCCAAGGAGTGAGACTCCTACCAGCTCCACCTCCCTCCACTTATTCTCATGTTCTGAGCACTGTTGTCTTCCTCTCCAACAAGCCAGGCACAGTCCTGTCGCAGGACCTTAGTCTCTGCTATTTTCTTTCTTTTTAAAAATTTTTAAATAATGTTTTATTTATTATTTTTGAGAGAGAGTGAGAGAGAGCCTGAGCAGGGGAGGGGCAGAGAAAAGAGGGAGACACAGAACCCGAAGCAGGCTCCAGGCTCTAGCTGTCAGCACAGAGCCCGACACCAGGCTTGAACTCACCGACTGAAATAATGACGTGAGCTGAGGTCAGACACTTAACCGACTGAGCTACCCAGGTGCCCCTGTCTCTGCTATTTTCTCTGCAAGGTGCCTTCTTCCTCTCATTTCAGCTGACTGGCTCTGTCTCATTTTTCAGGAATCTTGAGTGTCACCTCAGAGAAAGCTACCCTGGCTGAAGTCCTGACCTCCACCCACATCCACTGTCAAGGGTTTGTTTTGTTTTTTACATCACTACCTGAAATGATCTTGCTTATGCCTTTCCATATTGTCTGTCTCTCCCCACTGGACACAAGCTGTAGGAAGAAAGGGCAAGTCTCTTTTATTTATTTATTTTTATTAAAAATTGTTTTAGTGTTTTTTATTTATTTTTTGAGAGACAGAGAGAGACAGCGCAAGCAGGGGAGAATCAGAGAGAGAGGGGGACACGGAATCGGAAGCAGGGTCCAGGCTCTGAGCTGTCAGCACAGAGCCCGACGCGGGGCTCGAACCCATGCACCACAAGATCATGACCTGAGCTGAAGCCGGACGCTCAGCCGACTGAGCCCCCCAGGTGCTCCTATTTTTTAATTTGAGAAGGAATCCACACACACTGTTACAGGTTAGTTTCAGGTGTACAGCGTGGTGGTCCTGTATCTGGGGGTCTTGTGAAACGGTCAACCCAGTACATTGTTAACCCCATCACCACACACAGTATGGTTTTTCCCTCCTGATGAGACACACTCCCTCAGCACCTTCAAATACACAAAAAAGTACTGTTGTCACCATGCCCTACGTTACAACCCCACGGCTTTGTTATTTTATTACTGGAACCTTTGACCCCCTTCACCTACTTCGCCCACCCCCAACTCTTGTCTCTGGCAACACTTTATCTGTTCTCTGTGTCTATACGTCCTGTGTCTTTGTTTTTATTTTTTTAGGTTCCATATATATGTGAGATCATACAGGAGTATTTGTCTCTCTCTGACTTCTTTCACTTAGCACGATGCCCTCAAAGCCCGCCCGCATGGCTGCAAATGGCAAGATTGCCCTTTTTTAGTGGCTGAGTAACATTCCATCGTTTATTTATCCTGCATGTTCTTTATCCGCTCACCTGCTGATGGACACTTGGGTTGTTGAAGTCATTTTTGGTGACCGTGTGTGACGGTTAATTCTAGGTCAACTTGCCCGGGACTTACGGTGCCCGGATTAAACGTTATTTCTGTGTGTGTCCGTGAGAGCATTTCCGGGTGACGTTAGCCACTGAACTGATGGACCTGTGAGTACGGCAGGTGGTCGGTGGGGGTGGCGGTGGGGAGGCGCTCACACCGTCTGTTGGGGGCTTGAGTAGAGCAAAAAGGTGGAGGAGGGGGGAACTCACTCTCTCTGCCTGACTGTGGAGCTGGGACATCAGTCTCCTGCTCTTGGCTGGAACTGCACACCGCTGGCCTTCTGGTTCTTGGGACAGTAACTGGTTCTCCTGGTGTCCAGCCTGCAGACAGCAAGTCAGGGAACTTCCCAGCCTCCTTAATTGCAGGAGCCGGCTCCTTAAGAGGCATCTTCTCTGTCTCTCTCTCTCTGTGTCTCTCTTTGTCCCTGTCCCTACCTCTCTATCTCTCCCTTCCCTGTCACTCTTCCTGTCTCTATATCGATCTCCTCTTGATTCTGTTTCTCTGGAGAATTCATACGAACATGCTGTGTCTCTCTGGCATTTAAAGGGGTGCCGGAAACAGTAAGGGGGGGTGCCAGCTCATGTAGGCTCTGAAGCCCGGGCGGACCTCTCTCCTTAAGGCTCCAGATCTTTCTCCTCCTGCTAGGGTGCACCTGGAGAGACTCTGCACAGGCACACCCCCTGCCAGGGATGCTCGGCCCTCCCAGCGGGCCAGCTGTGTCCCAGCACATTCCAAATGCTACACTGCCCGGCTTGCGCAGGCTGTAGGCTCCCTGGACTGGGAGTGTCCCGACCCGGGGTGGGACCAGATGGGACCTACGGAACAGCACTCAGGCCAGGGCAGTGGAGAACTGGGGGATGCAGCCAGCTCTACGAAGTCGGGACCCTGCACTGTGTTAGATGGACCCGATTCCTGTCCCTTGGGCTCCTGTGTTTATTTCCCTCGTGTCCTCCCTTTGTGGCTAGTTAGAGCTTTGGAGAAGGTTCTGGCAGATTCAGGTGTGATCCAGGAAGCAAGGGAAGGAGTTAGATCTCCCAGTGACCCTTGGGATAGACAGCGGGAGGCAGGCCAGGGGCCCCCAAGGGCAAGGTCAGAGAGCCAAGAGTCAGTGTGAGGGTCACTTGGTCACCCAGACTTTCCCACTCAGACATTGTCTCTTTGGGGGTAAGCGCAGGAGCTTCTGGGGTGTGCTGGGGTGGTGGTCCCCAGGCTGCCCGTGGGCGGCTGGGAAAGGGGTGCCGCCTGAACCACATATCCATGGCCACTCCTCTACCTGCAGAGATCAGGAAAGCCTTCTGGGCCGCCGTGACTTCTAACAGTGCGCATGACCCCCTCTGATTTCTCCGCGCACCCCCGCCATGCTGCCAAGCACGGTCTGACCAACAGCGGGCACTTTGGTAAACACCCCTTCGCTTTTGTGACGACTCCTCGTCACAACCTGCCGGTGGGCTTCACTAGTCCCATCTTCCAGATGAGGAAACTGAGGTTAAGAAACACCTGGAGTGGGGTCAGAGCCAGGACCGCGGCCAGGCCCGGCCCACTCTGTGTTCCCGTAGCTGCCCTTCTGGCCTCCGGTCTGCAGGCTCCGGGCCCTTCTCATCCACGCAGGGGGGCCGGGTCGGGGGGCGCGTTGGGGGGAGGTGAGGGTTGGGGGGGGCAGCTGGCTTCTGCCTCGGGTGCTGACATCGCATCCCTGTGTTTCGGTGGCTCATTTTCAGGATGGAAATAGCTACTGTGCTCATGTCTATTGGACATGTGAGGACATGAAGACCCAGAGAGACGAAAAAGGATTTGTCAGGGTCATTAGGTGATTCCAAGCTCCAGTCTATGAAAAGCCCAAACCCTTGGCCGAACAGCCAAAGCCTGGCAGCCTGGCCCCAGGTTCCTGTCCCTCCCTGGCAGGTCGCACCTCCATGGTCCGGTGTCTTTCCTTCGGTGGCAAGCTCTTCCCACCTCAGGACGTTAGCACATCCTTCCCCCTCTGCCCGGAGAATTCCCTACTTGGTGCCCATCCTGCCTGCTGGCTGTCCCCGGGGGGGCCATTCTGCCAGTCTCACTAACTGCTGCTTGCTCTGAGCACCCTTCCCGGGCTCTTCCAGGCCGGATCTTCTGGCATTGGCCTGTACAGCCATCATGAGTGCCATTACTCGTGCTCTGCCCGCCCTGGCTCCATGCAGGTCATCTCCGTGACAGCAGGGACTGGCACCCGGCAGCCACCTCTGTCCACACCCCTGGCCCGGGTGGCTCTGAGAGGTGATCAGCTCCTCTGTGAGGGTGGATGGATGGATGTTTCCAATCTTCTAGTGAGGCCTTGAAACCAGCAGCGGTGGGGTCAGTACGACCACACAGGCCATGATTCCCGAACATCCCCCAGCAGCCTCCTCTGCTCGAGGAGGGTGTCTTTCTTGTGCGTCTTGCTCATTCCTGCTTCAGAAGCCAAAGTGGATAAAATGGCCTGATGTCCCTCGTGCCATTCAAGGGCCAGTATGACACGTTTGTGTCCCTGCCTGGGGATGTGTGTGTGATCTTTCACAGAGGGGCTGTAAGGGGACCCAGGAGCTCAGAGGAACCCATACAGGTGGGGCAGCGGTTAGCTCTCACTGGGAACGTGACTGTTGTTCCTTTGTGAGCCTGACATCAGCCTTCTCATTCATGGGGTGCCCCATGGTGGGGAGGGCCCCACAGGTAAGTGTCAGTCAGAGGGGCTGTGAGGGGGAAGCCCCTGCCCAGTCTTGGCCCCTCTCTGAGAGGCTGGGACCCAGTCAAGGACAGAGTGGGTGTGGTCAAGGACAGAGTGGGGCGTGGCTCAGGATGTAGCTGTGCGTGGTGCAGGAGGGAGGTGTGGTTAATGATGGAACAGGGGCGTGGTCAGGAAGGAGTAGGGCGTGGTCAAGAAAATCTGACCAAAGCTGCCTTCCAGAAGGAAAAAGGCGGTGAGGGATGGGCACAGAATGGCACTGGCTATGCTCTTACCACGTGCCCGGCAGCTCAAACACAAGATGCCTTTCTCATTAGAAACAACCAGGCTCTAAGAAGCCACTTTGTGGCCACGAGCCGGTGAGAGCGTGCCAAAAGCTAGGGACAATAAAAAGAGGGACACACAGTGAGGGAAGTCCAGTAGGTCCCATGTCACACGTGAGGGGGGGCCCTCTTTCTGCCTGTTTCCACCTTTCCCTTCTGGAGCCCCCTGACCCAAGTTGCCTTGTCACCTAGTGAGTGTCTTGGCGGACCTCTTTCCTCCAGGGGCCTCCTGGACTCTTGTTTCTTGGGGTGTTTGTGCTAACAGGGCCTTATGGGAGAGGACTGTGCAGTAGGACGCATGGGGATGCTATCTGCCACCAGCTGGCTTGACCCACATTCAGATTCTGCTAGTGTGAGGGAGAGGAAGAGTCTGCGGTCCAAGTGTCTCCAGGCAGCGAGACCATTGAGGAAGGCAGATGATTCAGGAGTTCCCGTCATTAACCTCTCAGGGAAGGGGAGAGGGATGGCTGGCGAGTCCCTTGTTCACCCCATTTTCACTGAGCAGCTCTTACCCACCAGGAGCTGGGTTGAGCTCTGGGAATCCAAAAGGAAGTAAGATCCACCGCTGCCGTCACAGAGCCCATAGACTGGTGTAGGAGACACGTCACAGTGGGACAAGGGGCTGCTTAGGGGCAAAGTACCCCAACCCTGCTGGCCATCCAGGAAGGCTTCTCAGGGGAGAAGGCTCTGGGGGCAGAGAGACTCCTCAGGAGCAAAGTCCAGAGGTTGGAAAGAACGTGGCCGCTCAGGAATATTGGGCCATCAAGTTCTAAGGGTGTGTCGGCAGGAGGCAGGGCTGGCCCTTGATCACCGGGTGGCAGGAGCCACCTGGGCCATCCGGGCTTGGTCAAGGTGTGGTCTTCGGCCCGAGACTTGTGCCCGCCTCCCTGTGTGCACCTGCATCCCTGAAAGATAGGTCAGTCCGCAGCGGGTTTTTGCTCATTGAGAAAAAAACTCATCGGGACCCACTGGCCACTCTGAGTCCAGCCTGGGTCAAAGAAACACGGGGACATCTGCATTCTGCTGGGATATTTACACTTGCTTCTGGGACCTTCATCTTGCACACCCCCAAGGCGGGTGGCGCCTGCTTCTCTCCTCAGAGGAAGCTTGCAGAAATTGAGCAGAGAGCCCCAAATGGGGACAGTGTGGCCTCCTCACCTCAGCATCCCAGAGATGCTGTGGGGCTCGGTTGGAAGGGGCTTGGGGAGGGGGTTTTGGGCCCACATGCCCAGCGGGTAGGCACTCAGAGGCTGGGGAGCAGTGCAATAGGGCGGAAGAAGACTCATGTCCCTTCCTCCACACCCCCCGGGCAGGTGAAAGTCCAGGCATGTGTCTCCACACTAACATCTACCGTCCCCTCCATCCGTGGCCTTCAGAGGCCATCTGTGGGGCCCCGAGGAAGCGTGGTGGGTGGGAAGCTTGGAGCCTGGCAGGTGCGATGTGACTGGCCCGGGGTTGGAAGTCTTAGCACTTTGCAGCTGGGCCTTCCGGGTGCATTGCCTCCACTCTCTGAGCCCCGGTTTCCTCACTGACTGGTGGAGGTTGGGGAGGAGGGGAGGGAAGAGAAGAGGACAGGCCTCCAGGTGGCTGTGAGGAGCCAAGGGTGCCTCCTGTGGGCACTACGTCGTCTTGTGCAGGAAACTGTTCTTCATGGCAGCCAAGGTCACCACTGCCCTCCACCTTTGCGGTGGTTTTCAAAATGCTTGCTGGGGCACCTGGGTGGCTCAGTTGGTTAAGCCTCCAACTTCAGCTCAGGTCATGATCTCACAGTTCATGGGTTTGAGCCCCGCATTGGGCTCTGTGCTGACAGTTAGCTCAGAGTCTGGAGCCTGTCTTAGGATCCTGTAACTCCTCCTCTCTCTGACCCTCCCCTGTTCACGTGGTCTCTCTCTCTCAAAAAAAAAAACATTAAAAACAATACTTACTTGCCTAAAGGAACCATGAGAGAAACTGAAGCCCCCCTCTCTAATTTTGTGGGCATCCGGCAGCCCTTGCTCAGTGTGGGTGAGTTAGAGTGCCTGGGCTTACATGGAAAGGGGTTGCCCAGCCTCTGCTTGCCACCGCTAAGGTCTTAACATTAGGTGTGTCCCTGCCACCAAGGGCCGGCCACCTCCAGGTGTCAGGTTAAGCCCTGCTGGGTGAAGGCAGGAACCAACGCCTCCGTGTGCAGGGAGAGATACTACCCCTCCTCGCTGACCCGGAGGGACCTCTACCTGTTCATCTCACCTGGCAGGTGGCTCCCAATGGCGCATTGTGCTTGGTCCTTTGCGGACACAGAGGAAAAGGAGCCCGTCTCATGTAAAGCTGGGCTCTTGCTCAGCTGTCTGTGTCTGCCCGATGCGCCGGCCCTCGCCAGCCTCCTGTGGGCCCGGCCCGGCGTGGGGCTGGGGTGGGGTGAGCTTCAGGGAACCCCATTCCGTGCTGTGCTTGGATCTGGCTCTGGCGCCCCCTCCCCAGCCCATCCCAAGCCCCCTCCCCCAGCCAGCTCCCAGTGCGCTGACCATTGTGTGGTCTCGGGATTTTCACTATGTCATTGTTATATATATTTTTTCTTCTGACTATAAAATTCCTATGTGTCCACCATGGGAAGTTTGGAAAACATGCAAAATGACGCAGAGGAAAATAGCAGACGGCTCCCGTTGCCGGCTTGAGGGATTTGGTCGGTGGCTCTGTCCCTGTGTCTTTTCCTGTTTCTCCTTCTGAAGAGGCTGCCCAGGCTTCTTCTGGGCTGTGGACTGAGTTGACAATTTCCCCGGCCATGCTTTTAAACCTCTTGGGTCCCTTTCTTGTTCCTTTTATTGTTGTGTTAGCAACCGATTTCATTCAGCAGGTGCAGTCGTGTCTGTGATTTCCGACTCTGTTTCTGTAAATAGGTTTCTTCTTTTCCTACCTTTCTGTTAAAAGGCTTTTCTCCAGATCTGGGGACCCAGTGTGGCGATCTTCAGCTGTCCGTCCCTGTTTAAGAGAGGGACACTGAAAGCCGGGTGGAGGCTCTCGGTGCAAGGGTGGGGCCTGCCGGCAGGGGCTTCTCCCTGGAGTACCCTCCATCCTGGGTGGCCATGAGGTCATTCCCCTGGGGGGGTGCCCAGATCTCAGTATCTGTTGGACAGTCCCTTCGAAGGGGAATCTCCAAACCTACTGGGAGGGGGGCAGTGTGTGGAGGGGGGCTGGGGTTTAAGCACAGCTGCCCAGATTCTACCCCACGAGGAAAGGGGGTCAAGGATCCTGCCATATTGTCCTGGCAAATTTTCTCTTAACCCACCATTTTCAGTCCAGTCTTCCCTGTGCCTGGTGTTGTTGGATAGACAACCTGGCTCACTGTCACCACAAAGTGAACTTTATTCCAGTCTTTCTCTGGGGGTGGGAGAGGCAATTTCATAGGTGCCTGTGGAGGGGGTGGGGGGAGACCTGGTGGTGGGAAGACCAACCGGTCCTGCTTCCTGGGGAGCCCCTCAGGTCCGGGCGACCAGGGACAGCTGGCGCTCCCACCCGGTGGTCTCGCTGTCCTCACGCCAATTCTCTGCCAGTCCTCCTGTCTTTACTCCTATCTTCTCCTCCAGCCTGCAGACGTCCTTGGGCCTTCTGGTTCCCCAGCCGGGCTGAGCTTCGGTGGGGGGAGCTGGCTTGCTTCTCGCTGCCTACCCTCCTCCAATTAAATCTCAGCTCTCTGGTGTGCTAAGTCAATTACCACGGACCTATCGACTGTCCATCTTCCAAAAATTCGGTCGACATCCCTCATCCACTGTGTTATCACCACTGCGTTCTTTGTTCTTGTGGGCACACAGCTATTTTGTTCTGTTACCATCATTTGGGTGAGGGCCCTGAACCCGGTAAACGCGTGCGCTCCGGCTCTCCTGCTCAGCGGTATGCCCCTCCATGCCGTCTTTCAGCGGACTCCCCGCTCCGAGGCTGATGCCCAACACCACCTCCAGTCTCCACCCCCAGTTTTGGATTTATAATTCAAAGTCTCCTTTAAAATCATAATTGTGTGATTGTTGAATTTTAGTTCTATATTTAAATAGATCCGATCCCTGCCACGGGTCTTCTTCCATACTTCCTCCTTTCGTGGTTCTTTGAACTGGTTGATTTCAATGACAAGTCTTTTTTTTTTTTTTTTTTGAGGGCTTGGGTATCATATTCCTGGAATGTAACCTCTGGTTTCCATTACACTCAAATAGCATCTTTTCACGTTGTAACACTCCTGGTGATTCTAGCACTCAAGCTGGTGGTCCCATGCTTCCTGACATTGAACATGGATGGCTGCAGGCAGATCTTTGGCCAAACAACTAGGTGTTTTTCTCCTTGAGGGTTATTTGCCTTTTCTGTCTTGGTCTTCAAAGAGTTCATTTTTATCCTTGACATTCCAGAATTCAACCATGTAAGTTTCCATGTTGATGGCTCTGAGTGAAGCTTTTCTGGAACACCGTATTTAGAGTTTTTGTGATCTGTTGAAAAAGTTGTCCACTTAGGAGAAATTTTCTTGTATTATTTCCTTAAATGCATCTTCCATTTGTTGGATTGCTTACCGTAGGGACACACATTTATGTTGTACTATCTTTATCTGTTTTTGGTATAAACTTATTTTTTTAATGTTTTAATTATTTTTGGGGGGGAGGGGCAGAGAGAGTGAGAGAGAGAGAGAGAGGGAGACACAGAACCCGAAGCAGGCTCAACATTCTGAGCTGTCAGCACAGAGCCCGATGCGGGGCTTGAACCCGTGAACTTCGAGACTGGGACCTGAGCTGAAGTCAGATGCTGAACCCATGAACCACCCAGGTGCCCCAACCTATTTCTAATTACTTCAATCTCTTTATCTCATCTGCATTCCCTGATTTCTCGTAAGATTTTCCTTTATGACACGATATTTTTTTCCCTTTATTTTTTTACTTTAGAGAGAGGGTGAGTGGAGGCGGGGAGCAGAGGGAGAGACTGAGAGAATCCTAAGCAGGCTCCACATTTGGTGTGGAACCAAATGCAGGGCTAGATCCCACCACCCTGGGATCATCACCTGAGCCAAAATCAAGAGTCAGATGCTCAACCCACTGAGTCACCCAGGCACCTGGCTTGGTTTTAAGCATGTCTTTGGTTCCTCATCTAAAAGTTAGTTATTACTGCCCAGGTGTCCTGTGCCTCGTTGGAGCAGACTTGCTCGTGGGTCTGTGGGTGACCCCCTGGCTGCCTTCCTGTCGAACTTGAGATCGGCTGTGTTCCTTCCCAGGCTGCAGTCTGAAGACATATGGAGTTCTGAACACTCTTCTCTAGCTGTGGGATGGTTGGGGGTGGCGGGGACCGTCCAGCCGAGAGGCTGGGAGGTCTTAGTCAGGATGCAGGGACTCCACCCTCTCATCTGAGAGTTTTTATAGGGCCTCTGCTAGGACTTGTGTCCTCGGTTGCAGGACAGACATCTTCCCACCATGGTTCCCCTTTGGGAGTGGCCCTGGGGGCTTCCCTTCTGTTGAGCTGTGGGGCCCTTCTGACACTGTTCTCCATGGGCCATTAGGGATCAGGGCCAAGGAGAGGAGAGGCCTGTGGGGTGAGGGCCTAAATGGGGACAGGGACAAGGCAAGGGGCCTGCAGCTGGGCACTTGGATCCTTGGGCTAGAGGTGATGTCCAGTTGGCTGGAATAAGTACTTTCCATATCCCCCCTCCTTGGGCCCCTCCCTGAGAATGGTCCATGGGTGGTCAGTCCAGTCTAAGAAGAGAATTTCCTCCAAGGGTTTCATTTGGATGCTGGGGAGCTACTGGGGGGCACAGGGCTGACCCCAGCCAGCGCCTGGGGGGAGGATGTGCTGGGTGGATGATCTCTGCTCTGAGACCTGCCCTCCACGGGCCCTTCTCCTGGAGCTCGCAGACCTCAAGGGCCACGACACCCCTCACCTTGTGAGACCTCGTCCCTCCTCTGAACCCCAGAAGCCTCTGCAGACCCAAGGGGACTACAGGCCACAGTGGGTTGGAGGAAAGGACTGTCCACCCCCGCTGCATCAGACAGGTAGACCCCATTACAGACCCCAGGTGCCCAGAGTGGAGACAAACGTGGCGAATGCCCCCTCCTCTGAGAGCAGACAATGGCTTTTGATGCTTCTACTGGGAACTGATTCCAGACCCTCAAAATGAATGGGAGCCCCCTCGTCCATGTCCCCTTGCTCCTGTTTATTTTATCTCCTCCATAGCACCCATTGCCCTCGACTCTCACCACCTGTCTACGTGTCTACACCTCAACTGTATGTGAGCCAAGTGCCATCTCATTGTCCTGGTGCCTGGCACATAGTAGGTGCTCACTAAATGCCTGTTGAACGGCTGACAGGTTTCACTGAAAAGGGATCTGCTCTTCGCCGGCACCTTCCCCCACCCCCCGACCCTCCACGCCAGAGACCACATACACGGCGGTGCACCTTTTGCGAGCGGGCCATTTGAAGGCTAACAGGATTCCTTCATAATTACATAGTTAAGTAAAATTTATGTTTGGTGGAATTAGCCGGGCTCCCCGAGGGCAGCATAAACCAGAGAGACACTCCGTTTCAAAGTCCCGTCTCCCCGTTTAAAATAGTTTGTCATTCTTTTGTGGCAATGGTTAAGAGTTCCTGGAGGCACACGGACGCTTATTTACTGGTCCACAGATGACGGATGGTGTATCCCTGCTTTGTTTGGAAGGGAAAACTTGAACAGCTTGTCTGCACCTCTCCACTCGGACATTAAATCAACATGGCTCTATTAGTGGCCTTGGGATGCCAGCTGAGCTGTCTCTGAGCCTGTCACCGTGATGTCTTCATCTGTAACCAGAGCAGACGTGAGCTCCTGGCAGCTTCAGGAGGTGACAACAAATCCAATTAGCTCCTCTCCACGGCGCCGCAGTACCACCGCGAAACGGCCTGACAGCGAGGGTGGCTGCCGTACCCCGCACAGTGGGACATGGCATTCGTAGGAAGGGGGGGAGGCAAGGAGAGGGGGAGAGAGAGAGAGAGAGTGGGAGAGATGGAGAGAGACAGAGAGAGGGGAGTGGGGAGAGGAGAGGGGGAGAGAGAGAGTGGGGGAGACGGAGAGAGACAGAGAGAGGGGAGCGAGGAGAGGAGAGGGGGAGAGAGAGAGAGTGGGGGAGACACACAGAGAGAGACAGAGAAGGGAGGGGAAACAAAGGGACCCGGCTTAATTGTTAGAGTGACTTTCTGCCTGAGTGGGAGGGCCGGTGCCAGGATGGGCCAGCCCCTCCGGTGCCAGGGCAGCTGATGAGCCCACCAGAAGCCCACCTGATGGAGAGGCAGCCCCTACTTTGAAACCTTGCTTGACTTTGACCCCGGTTTTCTCCGGGGATTGTTCGATATCACATCCTCCTTGCCACCCCCCTTCCCCTTCCCCACTTCTCTCCCGGTTCCTGAGCTCCAGGCACAGTCCAGAAAAAACCCAGAACGTTCCGTGCTGGTGGGAGGTGAACATTTGGTATTTCTCTTGGTCAAGGTGGGTGCCCAAAGACAGCTCAGCTCTGTCTCAGGAGGGATGGGTGGTGGGGCTGGGTGGCAGAGCAAGGGGAGAAGGTTCCAGAAGGAGGCATCGGAGGATGAGCTCACACTTGCAGCGGCCCAGCGGCCGCGGGGGCCGAGAAGCTGGGTGGCGAATCCTGGCCGTTTGCTCGGTGTGGAGATACTGGGGGTGTGTGTCGGGGGGGGGGGGCGGAGAGAAAAG
This sequence comes from Suricata suricatta, assembly GCF_006229205.1. Classification (NCBI taxonomy): domain Eukaryota; kingdom Metazoa; phylum Chordata; class Mammalia; order Carnivora; family Herpestidae; genus Suricata; species Suricata suricatta. The sequence continues at coordinate 7,315,925 of NC_043708.1, read as the reverse complement.
GAAGCAGAAAGAAGAGAAAAGCAGCCTTCCTGGGAAGCGCGAGCTGAAGCCAGCTCGCCAGTCGGAGAGTTCACTCAAGATTCCGTGCTCCTGAGAGTGTCACAGCATTAACGTTTTCTTGGGTCATTTATTTCCTAAGAATGGAGTGTCCTGTGATGTTTTCCAGCAGTGCCCGGGCCCTTTCTGGAGCGAGACAGGCCTTCTCTGCTCTGATAAGAGTCAGGCATGGAAGGCAGGCGTGGTCCCTGGGAGGGTCCCCTTGTGGGTCCCCTCTGAGGTCTTGGGCTCAGGATGTGAGGGTTTGGAGGAGGGAGGCCAAGAAAAGAGGGAGGAAGAAGATGTCAGTGGGCCTCTGAATACTGTCCTAGATGCAGACGTAGCCCCTGGTGCCCCAGCCTCCGTGGTAGAGGCCGGGGGCGGGTGGTGAGGAGTCAAGAGGCCTTGTCTGAGGTCGCCGACCAGCTGGGTGGCCTCACACGCCCGTGCTCACCCTGGCCCGGCTGCCACCTCGCCCATGAGCAGGAAGGAAGAAAAGAGAGGGTCCTCCAAGGCTGCCATGAGGCTGAGAAAGTGAGTGTGGCCAACAGGTACCCGGGGGCAGTCTTTTCCTATTATGCCTCTCGTCTTTCTGGTCTTTAGGGCACTGTGAAGGGCCACCAGGTCCCTGACTGCCGACCCGAGGGCTTGGGAATGCCTCTGGGAGTTTCGACCCCGTGAAGTGGGCCAGAGTCACTTCCAGGAAAGGGCTCCGCGCATGGCCTCCGTCCCGGGAGAGGCAGCGGGCAGGAATTTGCATCCACCGTCTGCCGCAGCCAGCGGGACTGGAGTCAGTGGCCGAGGACGGCTGCCAGCTCTGCCAGCTCGCTGGTGGGGCTGCTGCTTTCTGCCACAACCCGGGGCCACCTACCTGTGGGGGCTGGCAGCCGCAGAGCCCTCGGGGGAGAGGAGGAAGGGAGGAGGCGGGGAGGGGGTGGGGAAGAGGCCTGGAAGAGGTTTTGTGGTCCTTCTTCCCGAAGCAGGTTGTTGCGAATGTCCATTATCACGGTCCAACTCATTCCGGATTAATTGGGCAGGGTAGGGAGGCATCTGGCTGTTGCCGGGATCCACCAAAGATTCTGCGCGCGCCGCGGCACCGGACCGCTCCTGGAAGCCGCCCAGTGCTGCCAGGCACAATTATTTTCAGCAATGTCTTTCTGCCACCGAAACTTAGGACTGTGGACTTTGGCATGCGAGCTAAGTGCCGATTTGCAGACTCACAGATTGACATGATCCTTGATGCAGGATGCTGTACCGGGGCCCGAACGGCAGGGAGACGGACCCTCGCCCGCTGCATGTGGGGATGAGCCTGTTTGAAGCAAGCTGTGTGCGTGTGTGTGCGCGTGTGCGCGCGCGTGTGGTGGGGGGTGAATGAGGCCGGGGCCAGCTCACAAAGGGTCCCACAGGCCAACAGGAGGGTTTGGCTTTAAGCAGTGACGGCAAGGAGGGCAGCTCTCACCTCGGCCATCAGAGCCTCCCGAAAGCCCGGACCGGCCCCCTGAGACAGGGTCGGGGGCCCTGGGTGCCCCCACAATGCCCTGGCTGCCATGCCTTGTCGTCCGCATGGCCTTTCTTCCCTTACTCGCTGCTGCTTTTGAGCTCGTTGTAAAAGCACCGTGTTTGATCCAGTCGGTTCCCGACACCCTGTAGGGTGCAGACACACGCTAGACCCGCCCTTGTTGGTGGTGGGGCCGGCTGCCCCCGGTGAGAGGAATCCGACCTGGTCGTCAGCCACAAGGTGGGGGGCCCTGGACAAGGACACCCCCTGGGATAAAACCTCCAGGTCGATACGAGGTGTCTTGAGCTTAAGTAGAAGAGATGGGAAAAGGTAACGTGTGAGAAAGACGCTTAAGAGGTTAACGGGACTCGACCATTCCAACACGAGGCTGGAGAAGGAGGTCCTCCAGCTGACTCCGGATTTCCGTTCTGGTTGGTGGGCGGGGCGCACAGGCGGGGGAGGGGTGGGCGTCTGGGAGAGAGAACGGGTCTGCTGTCACAGCCTGGTCAGCGGTGGAAGGGATGACTGTGGGCTTCCAGGTGGAGAATTTCCATTGGGTCCATGGGTCTGGACTTCCAGGGGGTGCCTGAGTTGGAGACCCGTGGGTCACGACCTGTGGTCATGGATGAGCGTGGATGGGGACCACCCGGGGAGAGGCTTAGAGTTGGGGACAGAGGGGATGGATTCAAGGCAGCATTGCAGGTCATAGAGAGGAGCCTGCAGGCGGTCCGTAGGGCAGGGGCAGTGGATAGGAGCGACCCGAACAGCCCCCTTTGGGTTTGCTCTGTGGGGATCCCTGGAGGACTGAGTGGGAGCTGTGTGGGTGGGGGCCAGATGGGGCACAGGCAGAGGGCAGTGGACCAGGGAGTGCAGGACCCCACTTCGTGACCAGTGTCTTGCCACTTAGAGCCACTGATCACAGTCGTGTCCAGAGGCTCAACGGAAGCAGAGGGGGCTCCAGAGCCTGCCTGTGGGAGGGGAGGAGAGTCCCCTTCTTGGGACCCCTCTTCCCCAGGGCCCACAGGAGAGCTGCATCTGAATCCTGGCTTGTCCACCTGCTGGCTGGAGACCTTGGGGCCTTGTAACCTCTCTGAGCCTCAACTTCCCAGAGGCTGGGAATGAAACAGGGATTTAGGGAGGTGATGCACCTACAGCAAAAAGTCAGAGCTCCGCTGATGTGACTTTTGGGTACTATCAGGTTGTGAACCTGAGGCTCAGAGAGGCCACGTGACAGGCCCACAGTCACACAGCCAGGAAGTGGCAGGATTTGATTCTAGGCAGCCCGACTCCAGAGTCCAGCACTCAATAAACTCTGTGAAAGAACTCATCCAAGATCTTGGCCATGCTGTCGTAAATAGACGAATATTGAATCAGTGATATTCACAATATCCACACGATTGAATGTGTGAGACAGAAGATAGCCAGTATCATTCCAGGGAGGCCTGGAGGGTTGCATAAGCCCCAGGCTTCAGGCAGAAATCTCTCCCCCCAGGCTTTGGCATGCCCTTTGGTCCTGCAGATAAAGTCACACAGTCCGCTCTGCCCCAGGGGCCTTGTGGCTATGACCGTAGTCTTCAGGGACTCCTACCTGTTTCCTGAGATGTATGAGGGCCTGACCACAGCCACTCCATTCTCTGGGGATTTCACGCTGAGTGGCCAGTGTCCCCTCACCTTCCCATTCTCCCACGCTTCCCTTCTCTCTCTTCCTTCTCGAACCAGCACTTCATCATGGCCCTCCTCCGTTCCCTCTCTCTGTGTGGAGGTGTGGGGTAAACAGCCTGGTGGAGAGAGAGAGGCTCATGCGCCCTCACGTTGTGTGTGTTAAGAGCCAGAGGAGGTGGGGGTGCGCAGGGGTTGGACAGCGTGGAGGAGCGTCTTAGCTCAGCCTGGGGCAATGTGAAGGGTCCCGGGAGGCTCCCCAGAGAAGGTGATGTTTGGACTGGGTCTCTTATTCCCAAGATGAGGGCACAGTTCAGGTGGCAAACTTACCATGAGCAGGGGCATGGATGAACAGACCCATGGGATATGTTTGGGGGCCAGAGAGCTCATAGGACAGGTGTAGCCTCCTGTAGACTCATCCTGCGCCCCCAGTCAAGGCTCCCCACCCCCATAGCTCGGAACAAGGACCACATTCATGCTCGGCCCCTCCACCCCGCACCTACTGCCCCCACAAAAACCCCACAGGATCGCTGTCAAGAGCATGCCCACAACACATCCCCAGCCCCCTCCACGTCTGCTCTAACGAAGGCAGAAAGGCAACAGGGAAAAGCAGACCAGAAGCCCCGTGGACATTGCGGGGCGCGGTCTTGGCAAGAATGGCTGAGTCCAAGAGGTCAGAGAGAGAGAGTTGCAGGAGATGCCGAAGGCGGGTTCTGACCTCGGGCAGGGAAGTGCCCTCTCCGCACTTTCATTCAACCTGCTCTCAGCAGATATTAACTGGGTCTGTGGACGTTAACTGTGCTCAGAGGGGAAGATAGTAGGATTCCTGACACCACAGCAGATCGGGTAATTCGGAACAGGAGAGAGACCTTCGAGAGCAACTTCTCATTGGATGGAATTATTCTGCATGGAAGGGCTTTCATGGCAGGAGCCATGATGGCCAAGGTCACTGGTGTGTCCCCAAGGCCCCGTATGGCAGCAGACACGTACGACGTACTCAACAGATACTGACCAAATGAATGATTCAATGAATGAGTGGGACCCATTGAGCCATTGTCACCCACCCGCCCTCTCCAACAAGGGGGGTGCACCCCAAGAATAAACAGAGATGAATAAAAATAAAAAAATAAAATAGTGTGCAGAGTATTAATGCTCTGTGGGGGGTGGGCTCCCATGGGAAGCGGGGTCTCCCCTCTCAGTGCTAATCTGCCTTCAACTTTCCACAACTCCTTCCCCCCACCCCCCACCGCCCAGTTTTGTCTGTTTACCTTCCTTCTTCATGGGTCCTCTTGTCAAGTTTCTGTTTTTATTGTGAAATTTTTCTGTGGCTCGGATCTCCAGCGCAGAGACTGGACCCACCCATTCACTCACCTTTCTCTTCAGTGAGAGACTCGGTGGTACCTTTGGTGCAGCCTCGCCTCCACGCCCATTCCACTCCCCGGAGCCCCTGAATCTTGTCCAGTTAACGTATACCCCTTTGATTTCCTGCTACCCTTTTATGTGCACATGTACGTGCAAATAACATATGGTATTACCTTTGTCTTTTATTTTATTTTACTTTGTTTTTGAGAGAGAGAGAGAGAGAGAGAGAGAGAGATTAAGCACATGAGCAGGGGAGGGGCAGAGGGAAAGGGAGAGAGAAAGAAAGAATCTTAACTGGGCTCCATGCTGGGCTCAGGGCTCAATCTCGCAAACTGTGAGACTGTGACCTGAGTGGAAATCAAGAGTCAGATGCCCAACTGACTGAGCCACTCAGGCGCCCCTCTTCATATTTTTAAAGATTTCCCTAGAATTGTACCATACTCGACATTAAATTCTACAAGTCGTTTTTTGTTTTTCCCAGGCAGCATAATTGTTGGTTCTTCTAAGTTGTAAATACAGATCCAGGCGTGAACCTGCCATTTTTTATTTGTAGAGTTCTATAGTCGCCCAAAGATGGGTGTTTTCATTTTCAACTTTGCCGTGACAAACCACGTTGTAATGAACACTCTTGTCCCCGTCAGTTTGTGTAAGAGCCTCCCCAGGTGGAGGGCGGACCCTGAGACGGAGCAGCGAGGCATGGAGCACGTGTGGACAGGAGGTAACAGCCGCACGAGCTTACCGGTCCTCCACCCTCTCGTCTCTTGGTTGGCCTTGTGACGTGCTTTGACCATCAAGGTCTTCTTCTGGGTGACGGGGGTCACCTCAGCTTGTGTGACCTGGACACAAGCTACCTGTTTGGCCCACCTCGAGCCACCCTTAACTTGATTGCTCCCCTCTTGTCCCGGCGTCTCTTTAGGGCCAAGGTCCCTTCCAGCACAAACAGCTGTCGGCCCGACAGGGAGAGAGAGGGCAAGGAAATAAAACAGGCAGAGTGGTCCTTCCCAATTCACCTAAGTGATGAGAAGCCTGTGGGGAAAGAGTGATTCTGTTCTACCTGTTTCTAGGGCTGCGGACAAGTCCTTGATGCCCGATGGATTCCCTGGGGAGGCGAGGAGAACCAGACCAGCGTTCTGACTCGTGCTGAGCACCGGGTCTGCTGGGCCATGTGGTTGTGCAGCTCTGGGGGGTGGGGTGGGGGAATGTTAGGGGCGTCTCAGAAAAGATGTGTTTGCAATGTCAACTTCCAACCTTCCTATAGCTCCTTAAAACCCTTCTGCGTCCAAGATGTGGAGTCCAGCCCCTCAGGGCCTTTCATGAGCACAGAGTCAGCGCTGTCCCAGAGCTCCTGAAACACCAGGCTGTGTGCCTGTCACATGTGCATCCAAGGACACGAGACACCCCCGGCACAGACTCCGTGCCCTCCAGGTCTGCTTCCCACCTCCGGTCTGTCCGGCGTCACCTCCAGACAGTCCCACCAGACATGGCCATTGTCACCTGGAACAGGCAGTCATGTCCCCACCATGCCAACGGTGTCGTCCGAGCAAAACTTTCTCTGCAGAGTCAAATGTCAAGATATCCACCCAACGTGCAAATATGGCACTTACGGCTCCCTTCTGTTTAGAGGTTCGGCAAGGTTATCAGGCTCTTGGTTTTCGAGATTGCTTTGGAGAAATTAGAATCATGACATGTGCACAGTCTCTTTCCTGTCCACACTCTGGGTGTGCAGCCCGGCTCCGCCTATGGTGCGCGCTTCCGGGCATCTGTCCGAGCCTGAGTCTCCTTGCTTCTCTCTCCACTGATGCAGCCCCCCCACCCCCTGCCTTCCTCCCCACTTTCAGGCTCAAATGAGGAGTGAATTTACTTCCTCTCAACTGGGCTTCCTTCAATTTCAAGTCCAAGGGGAAGGGCACCGCCTACCCGTTCCCTCCCACTATCATCCCCGTGTCTCACCTCCTCACAGTTCCTGGCCTTAGGGCCTCCTCAGAGCCCCACGCCAGCCTTCCACTGAGCCAGGAGGGCCCCGTGAAATCGTGTTTCTCAGTCATCATTTTGGTGGCGGTCTAGATCTTTGGCCATAGAGACTGGGCGTTTCTGGCTGGTGTATCTGGGAAGGGATGAGGATATTCAGAGGAAGTGGATGTGGTCAGGTTGTCCTCAGCTTCTGTGCCAGTCCTGGGGACTGCCCACCTGTGCACCTTAAATGTAAGGGGGGGGGCGGATTTCTCAGCAACAGACAGATTTGGTTTCCCCAAGCCCTTTCTGAAAGATTCTGTTGCCTAGGAGGAAAGCTACCATGCCTGGACAGGAACTTCCAGAACACGGGTAGCTCCGGGGGGAATTCAGCCATGGGCCGCGGTCCTTCTCGCGGTTCGTGTTCATTCATCTGTAGTCCTATTCCCAGGGCTGGTCTCCTTTGTCTTGTTTTCCTGACACATGGATCCTTGACAGAGGGGAGGGTCCCTGTTTCTCCTTGGCATCAGGCCAGCCAGCACACCAGAACCAAGCCCCCACCGCTCCCCACTGCGCCCCTGCCTGCTCTCCTGGTGTCTCTGGCTCCAGCCCTCCCAGCCTCGCCCCACCCAAGCCCTCCCCTCCGCAGTCTTGCAAACCAGCCCAAAGCCTTGCCTTCTACTTGGTTTACCAGAGTTCAGCTCCTGCCTGCAGGGGGCGCCGCTTCCCTCAGTCCCCCTGCCACCCCAGGTGCCTCTTAGAAGCTATAAATATCCGCCAACTTTCCCCAGCGAAGCCCAGGCTCTCAAAGTGCTTCCACTCTGCTGGGCACCTCTTCCCTTCACACCTGCCACCTCCTTCCTGCAAGCCTTCCACCCCTGACCTTGAGGAACTTCTGTGCACCCTGGCAGCCCCGTGGCCCAGCACCCTCCCCTCTCCCATAGGCCCCAAGCCCCGGACCTGCCTCTTTGAGGGCCAGGCCCTCTGCTTGCACAGGCTGAGCTGGCTGGGAGGGACTACAGCCCCCACCCGGCCTCCAGCTGCCATTGTTTGCTGGCACTTTCTCTCTCCCGCAGCCCCTGGACCGCAAGATGCAAAACTTTTGAGCTGACTCCATGATTCCTTGAGTTTCCGGTGGTCGCCCTGCCAAAGTCAAGACAGAGTCTTAAGCGGAGGTCTTCTGTCTCCTCTCCCTGTCCGTTCCCCCTAGGCTTTGTGCTGACTGCAAGATATACACTTGACTTTGAAGCTTCCTGCCTGCATTTCTGACACTTTCCTTTCAAAGCCAAGCCCGTGTCTCTAGTTAGGCTCCTTCCTCCGGCAACTGATGTGGCTGCAGACAGAGTCAAGGTCACATGTCTCGCCCTCCCAGCCGCCTTCTCAATCCCCCACCCCACTGTCTGGCGCAGGCAAGATGCCCAGCGAGCGGATCTGGATGGAGTCTGGGAATGGACAGGGAGGGCTGTGTGAGCATCTCGGGGTGGAAGGGATGCGGGGCATTCTGGCTCCTGCCCTGGCTCAGGTGAGGACACAAGACGGGTGGGGGTCCATGGACAGGGCCCGTGGGTCAGTCAGGGCGGTAGGCCCGGCTCTGGTCCCCTCTGCGCCCCCTGCCCGCTCTCGCCTGGAGCCCGAGCAGCCCCAGCCATGGAGCTGGAGCCTACCCCAGGCGGGGGGGGGGGGGGGGGGGGGGGGGGGGGGGGATAAAGAGGTTCTCTTGCCAGCGCGTTCTTCCCTTTTACGGTTTTTGGCCCTGCCCCCTGGTGCTCACACAGCCGCCATCTGGCTCTCTGTGCTGTGGCCCAGCCCCCGCAGGCTCCCAGACCTTCCAGGGAGGGGCTGCGGCGGTGAAGACCCAGGGCCTGGGGGGTGGCATGCCAGGCAGGCTGGAATTTCTGAAATCCTAGGACCAGCCGCCCCCCACCCCCGGGCAGGGGCCCTGGCAGGCCTCGGCCAGCTCCTGCAGGGGTGAGGCCTTGGTTTCTTCCCAAATCCCCGCCTGGGGAGCGGGGTGGGGGTTGGGGGGGTCCCCATCTAGCATCTCAGCCCAGGGAGAGCAGAGCCCTCAGGGCTGTCTATGGGGGGCGCTGAGTGCTACCGCTGGGCACGCAGTCTGCTGGAAGCCCACCCAGATTCCCACTTCATGGGCTGACAGCTTTTATGAACAGCCCCCTCACCCTCCCCACACATGCATTTTCCCCGATTTTATTTTTAAGGAAATAATAACAACAGCAATTAGCGATTCCTTTGTACGGTTCCAGTAAAAGAGTCATTTAAAGGGACCCGCATGTTGGAATCGCCCCCTCTCATCCTCGCTGCGAGGCAGAGGGAGGAAGCTGGGCAGGAAGACACAGCCCTCCCGCACAGGGGCGCGGTGCCCACCCAGCACCGCCACCGCTCAAAGGCCGCCCACCTTCCCGCCCTGAGCCCAGTGTGGCCAGGAGGGGTTCAAATGCACATTCCAAAGGTGCGAAAACAAAAATTGACAGACAAGCTAACAGATCAAACAGGACACTTCAAAGAGAAGAAGAGCCACAGGATGAGGCCGCGTGGCACTGTGGTCCCCAAACGCGGGGACACAAAGGCTCCTCCCCGCCCAGGGCTTGGCCGCATCCGAATCCCAGCCCAGAGCGCTGGGGATGGGTCTTCAGGGACGACATGACCAGTTACTGCATTCTCCGTGCTCAAGCACTCGGAGGGGCTAATTAGTGCTTTTAATATGCAAATCAGAGCCTGGGCAGATTAAATCTAGGAAAAAAACAGCTGGTGAATATGTTATTTTAATTATTACTCCAAAGGAAATATGGGCCTGGCTTAAGAGGATAGCAGGCACATGGGTATGAAGTTCCTGGGGACGGATCATTCGTTAGGGGGAGACAGGAAGCTCAGGGGAGAGCTCTGGGGTGGGGGTGAGGGCACAGGGAGGGCTGAGAGTCTCCCCTCCCCCAGGCTGGCCGAGTAGGGTCTGGGGCACATCGCTTCCCCTCCTCCGGGCCTCAGTTTCATCATTCATAACCACAGGAGCTGGTGTAGACGATCCCGTTCATTCATTCGGCAGATACTGATCGACCATGTGCCACGTTTAGGTGCTCTGGAGGAACATTCTCACCCGAGATCCGGAGGTTGGCACGGAGCCGGGTTCGGTCAGGACAAATCCCATCCCTTGGGGCAGCACCGAATGTCCCCGAGACGTGCCTATCTAACTCGGCGATGGTCGGTCTGGTCTCCCTGAGCCTGGTCCTCTTACGGGAACTGGAAGAGCGGGGTGACCTGTGACATTCTCAAGGTCAACAGAGGACGAATCTAGGTGAGCTTGACACAGGGTCCTTGAGATGACGGTTCAGAAAGTGTTCTTGAGACATTCCACAGACAGAGACTTTTATTAAGACGCGGGGACAGGACCCGTGGGCGGAAAGAGCTGCGCCCGGATCGTGAGGAGTGACTGAGTATATACTTTTCTTCTTTTTTGCGAGTGGGGGTTACGTATACGTAAGTGTCTAAGGAATTTGTGTCTGTTGAAAGTGAGGTTACAGGACCTTGGAGGAGGTCTGGCCATTGTCAAGAGAAGGCCGCCTTTTGTTAGCCAGTTTAAAACATGAGTCCCAAGGACCTCTAGGACTCTCGTGTCCCGTGTGTCTTGGGTGTGCATCTGTGGGCCATGTGGTGTGAGACCATTCATTTGTGGGGACATTCTTTCTGCCTTTGTTCTCCTCATCAAGCTGATCCTGACTTAGTTTTTCTTTTGAAACTAGAGCGAGGAAGGGAAAGTCCTGGGGGGGGCGGTGGTGTCTGTTTCCCCATGGTCTTCCGCCTCACATCGGCTCCAGGGACACAAGAACCTGACCCACTTAACGCATTTGTCAGAGGAGCAGGTGGGACCTTTCAGTGTGCGTGCATGTGTGCTCATGTGTGAGCACGCACGTGTGTGTGCGGAGTGTGCACACAGCTGGCGTCCTTCACCAGAAATAAGATTTCTAGCTCCTGCGTCCTCGCAAACTCGAGATTTTCTAACAGGTCCTTGCCCTCCCAGTGGGAACTGGACCAAAGGGAGCTCCCCAGTACCTGACAGCCCACAGGGCCACGTCCACTCAGAGCGCCCACGGCCCGCCGCCCTGATGCCCCGGCCTGGCGCCCCACTGCCTGGGTGGGGCTGGCTGTCTTGGGAAACGACAAAGCCAAACTCAGAGATCAAGGTGTGCCATATCTCTGTCACATACAGGGGACCTTCTTGGGTACAGGAGCAGAATAATGGAAAAACAAATGAAAAATTCATTCTTCTCCACCAGCTTTGCCTGGAGGCAACAGGGGGGAATTTCTTTGCACAGGACAGAGAGCAGAGGACGGGAGCGTATGATGAATAGGAGTAAAGCAGCCACAGAAGAGGGGGAGAGCTCGGGAGAGAGGGGAGGACTGAGGAGGAAACAAAACAGAGGGGGGACAGAGAGCTGATGGGAGAAAGGAGAGAAAGCAGACGGAAGCAGAGGGGAGAGGGGAGAAGGATGGAGGGGGAGGGAGGGGGAGGCAGAGGGCGGGGCTCAAGGCTGGACACCCCGGAGCAGGGGGGCTGGGGGGCGTGGACCCCAGCCCAGCTCTGGCTGGTACGCCAGGCAGCTTCCCATGCAAGCAGGTGCCCGGCTCCCACGGCCCCTGGGAAGGAAGTGGGCCTTCTTGGGTTGGGGGGCGGGGAGTGACAGGTGTATCTTGGGGCCAGCGGCCGCAGGGGACAGGTTCTGCCAAGCCTGGGCGAGTCACACCTCACCTCACAGGAGGCAGGATTATTTGAAAGCTCGGTGAACCGAAGCTTAGAGAGTGGAGCCGTGATCCAGCAGGACGTGCCCTAGCCCTTAAGCCCCGCCCACAACCCCTCCCCACTTCCTTGGTGACTTGTGAGCCCCTCCGGTGGCCCGCACTGCCCTGCCTGGGCTGCAGAGGCCTGTGCTTCCCTGAAGCCCACAGGGGTGATGGGGAGTTCGCTCCGGGCCTGGCCCCGTCACCCTGATGTCAGTCCTACCAACTGGGTGGTGTTACTGGTTCTGGCCATGGTCCTTGGGAAGGCTTTCTGGGTCAAGGGAGTCAGGTGAAGAATGACGGAAGGCCCTAGAAGGAGGAGGGCCAAGCGGGCAAAGGCCTGGACTTCCGACTACAGGACGAGAGCAGAAATAGGGGACGAGTCTGGGAGGGACCCGAGCTGAGGATGGCTGGGCTGACAAAGGACGGGTCACAGGGTGAAGAGGCGTCACCAAAGAGTCTTAGGAAGGGGACATTGTTTTAATTCTGGAAAGTTCCATGTGACTGTCGTGTGGAGTCCTTGGCCTCCACTGGGTAGATCTGTGGGTCTGAGAGGCCCTAGGAGCCCGGAGCAGTGACCTAGGTCGGAGGTGACAGGTGAGTCACAGCCAGAGCAAAGGGGACATATTTAAGAGCTGTTTAGGGGGCACCTGGGTGGTTCAGTCGGTTGAGTGTCCGACGTCAGCTCAGGTCATGATCTCACATTCGTGGATTCGAGCCCCATGTCGGGCTCTGTGCTGACAGCTCAGAGCCTGGAGCCTGTTTTGGATTCTGTGTCTCCCTCTCTCTCTGCCCCTCCCCCTCTCATGCTCTGTCTCTCTCTGTATCAAAAATAAATAAAACATTAAAAAAAACTGTTTAGGGGAGAAGGGTCAGAAGCCCTTACTGAGTGTGTGGATGCCAGGGAAGGACTTAGGGGTGGCTTCTAGCTTTATGGTGCTTGGAGCCCTTTCCCGTTAATGGGCTCATTCCATCCTCATAAGAGTACCACCATGCACATCTGCATCGTATACCCATTTTACACACGGGGAAACGAAGGTCGTGGAAGTGGCTTATACACTGGTGAGTGGCAGACAGTAGACTCGAACCCAGGCCTCCCGTCCCACGGCTGCCGTGCTGTCGGGACTGTGGGGTTAGAAGTCCTCCACTGGCCGTGCCTTGGTGGCATGTCAAAGCTCTATGATCCAGGCCCTTTTCCATAGTTTTACAAAATTTCAGAAGATAAGAGGAGACCTGTCCCCCTCTCCCAACACACACACACACACACACACACACACACACACACAGACACACACACACAAATACATCCATTCTTTTTTGTGTTCTTAGAGCAGGGGTTGGCAAACGAAAGTGTGTGGGCCAATCTGGTCTGCTGCATGTTTTTGTAAATAAAGTTTTATTGGAACACAGCCATGCCCATTTGTTTACACATTGTCTAGGGCTGCTTCTGCACCACAACGCCAGAGTCAAGTAGTTGTGACAGAGACGGGCTGGCCCACAGAGCCTCAAATATTTACTACTTGGCCTTTTCCAGAAAGCGCTTGTCAACCCTTTCTTAGCCGCTTGCTATGATCTGAATGTGTCCCCGCCCCCAAATTCTCAGGTTGAAATCCTGACGCTCAGTGAGACTGGATTAGGAAGTGGGACTTTGGGAGGTGCTCAGTCGCTTAGGAGGATGGAGCCCCCTGGTAGGATTAGTGATTTACCAAAGAGGCTCCGGGGGCTCCCTGGTCTCTTCCTCACCATGTGAGGACACAGAGAAGGCACCAGCTCTGAGCTAGGAGGGGGTGAGCGTGCGGGCACCACAATCCTGGATTCCCAGCCCCGAGAACCGTGAGAAGTAAGCGTGGGTTGTGTGTGAGCCCCACAGCCTGTGGTATTTTGCTGTAGCCTGAATGGGCGAAGGCCTCGTCCAAGATGAGCCTATTCCTTGAAGGAATGAGTTCCAGGTAAGATGATGAAATGCCAGAGGATCCACCTGGCCGCCCTGATAGCTGATGGTCCCTCAATGTCACTTTGACCTCAAGCAGGACTGATGGAGGGTGCACCGAGTGGAGGCTGGCACTTTTCTCCGGAAGAGCTGCTCGGGACTCCTCCCAAGGGCAGCTTGCTGGCTGGGATGGGCAGTGAGAGTGATGTCACCGCGTCAGGGAAGGGACCTCCCTTCCCCTGTGGGAAGCCCGGGGCTGTGCCGACAAGGAATTTGGAGCCAAGGGTCTTGCTCAGAGTCTGGCGCGGATGTGTAGGTCACACCCACTCGCGCGCACAAGGCTGCAGGGTGTGCGCACCTTTCAGGTACGGGACGAAAGGGTGAGTGTTGGTGTTTCTCCGTCTGGGTCTCTGGAGGGTTTGCCCTCCAGGGTTGATTGGCATTCAGGCCCACGCACACCCAGAGCATCCATTAAGCACCTGGGGGGATGCAGTCAAGGGCACTGAGATCACGGAGGGACCCCCAGTGGTCATGCGGTCTGGCCTCCTGCTTCAGGGCGATCGGAGTCGCCACCAGCCATTGGCAGCGTTCCAGAAGCCCGGTGAGGCTTCACTCCAGGTCGAGGGCTTCTGTGCCAGTCTGCCTGTCATCAAGTCATCATCAGTGGGAAGCTTCGAGCCCGCTCAGGGCAGGGGGATTCGGATGTCACGTACGGAATCAGAGCATCTTTCCCTCAGAGAGTTGGCAGGGGCCTTTGTGATGGTCCCCAACGACATTCCGCTTGGTCCTGTGGAAGCCTGGGTCTCCTCAGGGATGGGGCTGTCCCCACTCCTCAGGAAAGCCTGTTCTGCTGAATTGTTCTCCCACTGGCCCTCGGTCTGTCACCTGAAAGCGCCCGGCCCCCCAGTCCCCTGTCAGCCGGACACCAGGCAGTGTCCTTTTTCACGTCATAGATGGTTGAGCAGGCCGGGCAAGCGGTGGCCTCGGGAATCAGACAGCCTAGTGACTCCTGGTCTCCCTGCTGAATGGGGGCCGTGACCTTGAGTGGCCAGCGGAAACTCCTGAGCTCCACGATTATTCCCAGGGGTGGAAGTGTCCTGGATCTTCGAACCTTTCTGTTTCCAAACCAGCTGAGGATGTGGTCATTTGCCATTGACCATGAGGCAGTGTTATTCTAACTTCGGTCACAGAGGTGGAGGAACACGTGCACCACTCAGGCTCTGCCCGTTTGGATGATTTTCCTTCACTGCTGCCTTCAAGGCCCCCGCTGAGCGGGCTGTAGTGTGTGTCGGCTCACACCCCTTCAGAGTCCCTTGGCTGCCACGCCCACCCTGTGTATTATTCTCGAATCCTCCGGGCTCCTGGTGGCTCTCATCACCGTTGCTATCGGTGGAACGAATTCTGTGCTGGCGTCTTGGACCATCAGCCCTGGGCTGCATAGGGAAGTGCCCCGGGAACATGATGGCACCGGAGCGCCTCAGATCAACCCATTTCTTACAGGCTTGGCGAAGGGCATATCTTCCAGGGCTTTCTGTGTAGCACAATCATCTCGCGCATCCTCCGACCTTACAAGCGTCACCTACAGGCCACGTCTGGTAGACTTTACCTCTTCTCGTGCTGCTGGCCATGCCCATCCTGCCATTTTGGCCTCCGCATGGGCATTGTTTTGTCCATACTTCCTGGTACAAATGCAGTAGCGAGTCTGCACCATTGTCTGGTGTCCTCAAGAGCTTAAATCCTGGTTTCGGTGTGAGCACGCCCACACTGATGAGCTTCCGCCTTTCCCAGCCTCCTACTCTGGCCCCCTCCACCAAGCACCCTCCAGGTCAGTCCCACGCGTGACCTTCTGGCAGGTTCCTGCTGGTGTTTACAGACCGGTTATAACCAAGACAGCGGCTCTTGTGAGATCCGTAGCCCCCCAGGAGGAAAGGGAAAGAAACAAAGATCTCAGTTCTAGAGGGTTTTTTTTTTTTTTTCTTTTTTTTGGCAGGAAGTGCCAAAGGCTCTAAAGGCCAGCTGGTGCCTCAAACAGGAAGAACGGAACTTCCTACCTGGGGTTTCTCTAGGGATGGCCACAAGAATTCTCCACTGGGAGCTGGGCTTACTGAAATAGTCACCAGTAAAGGAAGTTGCATGCCCCAGCTCTTAGGAGGGATTAAAGACACCAAAGTTGGAAGGTTTGTGGGCCTCACTTATTGGCCTGGAGTCCTGGTCCCGCCCCAGAGCCACAGTAAGCTCCTTGAGATGAGGCCTGGCAGTGGCTTTAGGATGTCCCGAGGGTTCAGGGAGGAGCAGATTTTGGGAGCAGGATGTGCCCAGAGAACGTGGATCGATCTCTTGTGAGATTTAGAGAAGGTCCCAAACCCTTAAACCTTAACCTTTGCCCTTCAGCCTTGTAATTCTGCTTCTGAAATTGCCCGGACCCACTCTAACCTTTCAGTAGAGGAAGTGTGCGTTTGCCTGCATGGTCTGGCATGTTGGTCCTCTGGAAAGTGGAAGAGAAGGTTGACAAGGAAGGGGATGTGGGTACAGGTGGCCCCTATTTGATCCAATGCCCTCCTGGAACAGTGCTTTTTCTGTCTTTCTTTAAACAGCTTTAATGAAGTATACTTTGATGTTCATTAAATTCATAGGGTTGTGTAATCATCACCATCCTCCAGCCTTAGAACCTTTTCATCCCCCTGGTTTTTCCCCCGTGCCTGTTTTGGGGGGCTGCTCCCAGTCCCATTTCATGACAACCCCCGATGTGCTTTCTCTTGCTTCTCTAAATGTGCCTTTCCAGGGACGTTTCGTGTCAACAAAACCATACATCTTTCATGTCTGGCTTCTTTCACTTTGCATGATGTGCTCATCCTAGTTGTACCGTGTTTAAGCAGTTCATCCCTTTTTAATGTTGAGTAAAATTCTGTTCTAAGGATACACCATGTAGTGTTTATCTTTTCACCAGTTGAACACTTGGATTGTCTTGAGTTTTTGGCTATCGTGGACAACGCTGCTAAGAGCATTCATGTACAAGTCTTTGTGCAAACAAACGTTTTCATGTCTCTCGAACAGGCGCCTAGGAATGGAACTGCTCTGTTAGATGGTACGTGTGTGTTTAACTTCTGAAGAAACTGCGATGCTGTCTTCCAAAATGGTGGAATGCTCTTTCCTCCCCACCAGCAGTGCGTGAGGGTCTGAGTCTTCCCACAGCCCTGCCAAACTTTTTATTGTCTTTGTGATGACAGCCATACCAGAGGGTGCATGATGGTGTCCCATGGTGGTTTTGATTTGCATTTTGCTAATGACTGATGATGTTGACATTTTTCATGTGCTTATTAGCCATTTGTCTATCTTCTTTGGTGATGTCCATTCAGTGTAGTTTGTATTACAGTTGGGTTTTTTGTCCTCTAATTACTGAGTTGTAAGAGTTTTTTACGTAATCAGGATATAAATCCTTTATCTGAAATATGATTTACAAGTATTTTCTCCCAGTATGTACCTTCTCTTTTCATTTTCTTACTGGGGTCTTCTGAAGAATGCATGTTCTTAATTTTGAGGAAGCTCAGTTTGAGTTTTTTTCTTGTATGGGTGATGCTTTTGGTGTTGTAGCTAAGCAATCTTTGCCTAACCAAGGTTCAAAGTTTTTTGCTAACGTTTCTTGTAGACATTGTACAGTTTTCATTCATATATCTAAGTTTACGATCCATTTTGAATTACTTTTGAATTACTTTTTGAATGATCATTTATATATGGTGTGAGATAGGGGTCTAAAGTCACTCTTTGGTATATGGATATCTATTGTTGAAAAGACTATTCTTATTGAATTGCTTCGGGACTTTTGTCAAAATCATTTGATCATAAATGTAATAGTGTAACAATCTGGACCCTCAATTCTATTCTCTTGATCCTATATTTATGCCGGTACCACATTCTCTTGATTAAAGTAGCTTTATAGTAAATTTAAAAGTTGGATAGTGTAAGTTTTTGTTCTTCTTTTTAAAAATTATTTTGGCTCTCTGGGTCCTTTGCATTTCCATATGAATTTGAATCTCTTCCAATAGGGATGTCTTTTATTTCTCTCCCTTGCTTGACTGCATGGCTAGAAGTACCAGCACAATGTTGAAGGGAAGCAGTGAAAGTGGACATCCTGTCTTGTTTCTGATTTTAGGGGGAAGTGTTCAGTCTTTCACCGTTAAGTAGGATATGAGCAATAGGTTTTTTGTAGATGCTCTTTTCCAGTTTGAGGAGTTTCCCTTTTATTCCAACTTGTTGAGACTTTTTATCCTACATGTAGTTCTGTCCTTTATTTTATTAATATAAGGAATCATATTAAATAGTTTTCAGATTGTAAATCAACCTTGCATTTCTGGGACAAATCCCTTTTATATATTGCTGGATTGAGCGTACTAATACTTTGGCGAAATTTTTTACATCTACATTCATGAGGTATATCAATCTATAGTTTTCTTGTGGTGTCTTGTCTGACTTTGGTATCAAGGTAATACTGTCTAATAGGATTAGTTTTGTGAAAAAGTCTGTGAAGGGTCGGTGTTATTTCTTCTTTAAATATTCAATAGAATTCATCACTGAATCACTTTTAATTTATTAAAATTAATTTTAAATTTAAAGTAAATTTTAAATAATTAATGGAACACTTTCAATAAACTATAGATCTATTCATATTTTTAAAATGTCTTTCTGAGTCAGTTTTGGTATTTGTTCATTTCATGTAAGTTGTCTAATTTGTTGGCATAAAGTTGTTCATTGTGCCTCTTATAATCCTTTTCAACATCTGGTTGGTGGTGATATTCCCTTTTTCATTCCTGATCTTGGTATTTTGTGTTTTCTCTTTTTTTCTTGAGCATCTACCTAAAGTTTTGTCAACTTTACTGATCTTTTTGAAAAAATAAACTGCTGGTTTCATGAATTTTCTCTATTGCTTTTATGGTTTATGTTTCACCAGATTCTGTTCTTTATTATTTACTTTTCTCTGTTTGCTTTGGATTTATTCTGTTCTTTGTTTGTTAGTTTCTTAAGGTGGATGCTTAAGTTACTGATGTGAGACTTTTCTTCTCTTTTAATACAAATGTATATTTCTTTCTAAGCACTCCTTAGTACATCCAAGAAAATTTGATATGTTTGCTTTTATTTTCATCCAGTTAAATATTTTCTAATTGTTCTTATGACTTTTTTGACCTATTGGTTATAAAGAAGGGTGCTGTTTAATTTCCAAACATTTGCGGTAATTTTCTCAATTTTTTGTTTTTTATTTTAATTTAATTTCATTATGACCAGAGAGCATACTTTGTGTGATAGCAATCCTTTTAAATTTACTGAGACTTTTTTTTTATGACTTTAAATGTAAACTAACCTGAGAACGTTCCATGTGTGCTCAGAAAGAATGTGTATTCTGCGGTCATTGGTGAGTACCCCCTGGTGTTGGTTAGGTCGAGTTGGTTAGTGGTGATGTCTTCTGCATTCTCGCCCCTTTGTCTAGTTATTCTAGAAATTATTGAGAGTGGCTATTAAAATCTACCACTGTTATTAATGAATTGTCTATTTTTTCAATTAAAAATATTTTAAATTTATTTTTATTTATTTATTTATTTTACATTTATTTATTTTTGAGAGACAGAGAGAGACAGAGTGTAAACAAGGGAGGGGCAGAGAGAGAAAGAGACACAGAATCCGATGCAGGCTCCAGGCTCTGAGCTAGCAGTCAGCACAGAGCCCGATGCAGGGCTCGAACCTACACACCGTGAGATCATGACCTGAGCCGAAGTCCGAAGCTCAACTGACTGAGCTACCCTGGCGCCTCCAATTAAAAATATTTTAAATGTGGTAACAACTAGTGTTAAAGGACCATCTTAACCATTTTCAGGTGGCAGTTCATTGGTGTTAGGCATACTCACGTGGTGGTACAACAAATCTCTAGAACTTTCTCATCTAGCAAAATGGAAACTTTATATCATTAAATAATATGTCCCCCTCCCCCAGGTCCCGAGAACCACCCTTCTGCTTTCTATTTCTATGAATCTGACTACATTAGGTAACTTCTATGTGTTGAAGCCTACAGGATTGGTCTCTTTGTGACTGGCTTATTCACGTAGTATAATGTTCTCAAGGTACATTCATGATGTAGCATGAGACAGGATATCCTTTCTTTTTATTTTTATAATGTTTATTTATATTTGAGAGAAAGAGAGAGAGAGAGAGAGCACAAGTGGGAGAGAGGTAGAGAGAGAGGGAGACACAGAATCCGAAGCAGGCTCCAGGCTCTGAGCTGTCAGTACAGAGCCTGATGCGGAGTCTGAAGTCACGAACCACGAGATCATGACCTGAGCTGAGGCCGGACGCTCAACCGACTGAGCCACCCGGGCGCCCCAGAATCTCCTTTCTTTAGGGCTACATACATTCTGTTGTATGTATATACCATGTTCTGTTTATGTGTTCATTTATTGATAGACACTTGGGTTGCTTCTACTTGGCCATTGTGAATAATGCTACAATACACGTCCTTTCAATTTTGTTTATGATTGTTTCATACATTTGAGAGTCTGTTATTAGATGTGTATATTCTTATAACCATTATATTTTGCTAATAGGTTGATCATTTTAATCATTGTGAAATGTCCCTCTTTATCCCTATTTATAATTCTTGTCTTAAAGTGCATTTTATCTGGTGTTAATATAGCTACTCTGGCTCGATTATCCTTCCTGCTAGCATGGCATATCTTTTTCTATCCTTTTTCAACTTACTTGTGTCTTTGAATCTAAAATATGTTTCTTGTATATAGCAGGTTGTTTTTTGGGTCTTGTTTTTAAATTTTTTAAATGTTTATTTATTTTTGAGGGAGAGAGACACACACACAGAGCACAAGCAGAGGAGGGGCAGAGAGAGAGACACACAGAATCTGAAGCAGGCTCCAAGCTGTCAGCACAGAGCCCAACACAGGCCTCGAACTCATGAACTGTGAGATCATGACCTGAGCTGAAATCAGACACTTAACCAACTGAGCCACCCAGGGGTCCCTGGATCTTGTTTTTAAAAATTTAATTCAGTCTGTCAGCCTCTGCCTTTTTATTGGAATGTTTTGTCTTCTTTCATTTTATGTAGTAGTATTTTATGTCTCTATTTCATTTTTAAAATACTTATTTATTGACGTAAATCTACCCTCCTCGTAGGGCTTGAACTCATGACCCCCCGATATCAAGAGTCTCATGCTCCTTCAACTGAGCCATCCAGGTGCCCCCGCATGAAATGTGATTATTGATGTGATTGGGTTTATGTCTTCATTTCACCATTTCTTTTCTCTATGCCTCATGTCTTTTCTTTTATTTCTTCTTCTCCACTTCCTTTTGTGTTAAATAGAATTTTGGCATCCTAATTCTTTCATTGGCTTTAAAAAACAATTTTTGAGTTTATTTATTTATTATTCATTTACCTAGTTTTTAGCAATTGCTCTGGGGATTACCATATGCTTCTTAATGCATTTTGTTCCTTTTAAAATATTATCTTTGTTGATATTCCCTATTTGGTGCGTCATTGCCATCATTCTCCCTTGTAGTCTTTTAAAAGATGTTTTTTTCTGAACACATCTATAGTAGTCGTGCTGATGTTTTTATCTGCTAACTCCAACATCTGGGCCGCCTCAGACAGTTTCTACCGTTGGCTTCTTTTGTTTTTCTTTTCTTAGCCTGGCTCACGCTTTCCACTTTCTTTCAGATCTCATAAATTCTTGTTGAAACCTGGGTAGTTAACGATTATATATATTACGGCAATTCTGGATTTGGACCCCCTCAGCCCCCGAAGGTGGTGGTTGTGGCTGTTCGAATGTTGTTTAATAACTGAACTTGGCGTGTGGACTCTATTTCCCTCAAAGGGCAGCCACAGAGGTCTGCTTAGGTTTTCGGTTTTGTTTTTTAAATTTTTTCCCTCTCTTTCTAAATGTTTATTTACTTAAAAAATTTTTTATATCTTTTTAGAAAATTTTTAAATATTTATTTTTGGAAGACAGAGACAGAGCATGAGTGGGGAGGGACAGAGAGAGAGAGGGAGACACAGAATCCAAAGCAGGCTCTAGGCTCCGAGCTGTCAGCACAGAGCCCGACAGGGGGCTTGAACCCACGAACCGTGAGATCATGACCAGAGCTGAAGTTGGAAGCTTAACCGACTGAGCCACCCAGGCGCCCCAAAATGTTTAATTACTTTTGAGAGAGACAGAGACAGAGACAGAGAGACAAAGTGCGAGAAGGGAAGGGGCAGAGAGAGAGGGAGACACGGAATCCGAAGCAGGCACCCGGCTCTGAGCTGTCAGCACAGAGCCCCACACGGAGCTCAAACTCATGAACTGCGAGATCATGACCTGAGCCAAAGTCCGACGCTTAACCGACTGAGCCGCCCAGGTGCCCCCCCCCCCCCCTGCCTCTGTCTCTCTCTCTCTCTCTCTCTCTCTCTTGAAAGCCTGGCTACTTAGAACTTACCCTGCGTCTGTGTTGCTGCCGGCCCGGCAATGACTGGTCAGCAGCCGAGCTCAGACACTGGGACCAGGTGAGGCCGCGGCCCTCTGCTGACGGGCTGCTGTGTGCGGGCAGAGAGATCCCAAGTTCAAGCAGTTTGTAAGACTGCTTTTTCGTCTGTGTTCTTGGTACAAATGTGCAGGCTCACGGTCAGCCTGGGGTGTCCGTCCGGCGTGGGCCCTCATCCGCCTCTCCTGTACCCGTGCATCAGAGCGCGTCAGGGCTGACTACTGCTGTCCCGTGTCCCACGCCCCCCTGTTCAGGCTCCGGCCGCTGCGCTGTCTGTATTTGCCCACTGGGCCCCGCGGCCTCACACTAGCTCAATGCGGGGCTCCCCGCCCACTTGCCGCTCACGGAGATTGCCCCGTCCCTGGCGATGCCGCCGGTAAGGGGTCACTCAGGGCTCCACCCCTGCGTCATCCGAGCTACTGGCTTGCCTGGCCTGTCCCACCTTGCGAGAAGGGTCTAGGGTGCGCGGTCGGAGCAGCCCGGGCAAGAGCTCTGTGCGACTTCTTTGTTTTCCCGGAAGGGCCACAGTTCTTCACAAACAGCCACTTCTCAACTCGGCATGTGGCGCTGGTTGATTTATAGATCTCTGGAATGGTGGGTTTTGACAGTTGTGTCCAGTTTTATCATTGCCCTTTGCTCTGCTCTACCAGAAGGTCCTGCCGCCAGTGGCTTTTAAGGGCTCAGAATTAAAGATGCAGTCACGGGAAGACCTGGAGGACCTTTGTAAGAACAAGTCTTCTAGTAAGTTCTTCAATCTGTAAATTCTGCCCCCTTAAGAATGTAGAGAGAAGCCACCGAGAATCCCTGGGTTAGTCACCCATCTGTCCTTCCTCCCTCCTTCCTATCTTCCTTCCTCCTTTCCTTCCTTCCTTCCTTCCTTCCTTCCTTCCTTCCTTCCTTCCTTCCTTCCTTCCTTCCCTTCCTCCCTCTCTCCTTCCTTCCATTCCTTTTATCCATTCTTCCGTATCTGTTTATCCATCCACCCATCCATCCGTCTATTCATCCATCCATCCAACTTTCAACGATCAAACCTTTATCAAACGTTCATTCTGTCTCAGGCACCGTGTTAGGAGCCCAGAGAACAGACACACTAAAGATAAAGTTCTTGTTCTCAGGAAAAGCACATGGGAAGGAAGGAAGTCATGGTGACAGTCGTGCCCCAACAGTACTTCCGCGAATGTCCGCACAGGACCGGGTGGGGGGTGGGTTGGGGTGAAAGCATGGCAGAATGGGGGTGGCTGCTCCGGTGTCCGCTCTCCATCCCTGCCTGACAAACCCCCGTCTTACCTAGAGACTGGGGCAGCCATATCTCTCTGTCTACGCCGGAGCCCCCTTAGCTGAGGGGGGAATTGTCTTCTCTGCTTCATATCACAAACTCTAGACAGTGGTTCTTTATCTTCAGCCGAGAACTGTTTCCTGCTCTGGCACAGCAAAGTGTCTGCAGACAGAGATAAGCTAGTTTTCACATTTTTGTCTACAAAATTAATGATCTACCGCTACAATAAAACCATCATCTCCCGTCACCAGTGGGGACCACAGGACATTTGGAGCTTAAAAACACACGCAGACTCACACACACACACAACCTCAGTGGCAAAAAGTGCAGATGTTTTTATTTTTCCTCTTCCTTCAGTGGTGTTTGCGTTGGTTAGAAACACGGAATTATAAAATGCTCTTGTCAAAATGCTCCAAGGAGATTTTCCAGCCCGAAGGCTTTATTTGACCAGAGGGGGATGGCACATGGGGGAGGGGTACGAGGGTGCTCCAGGGCCAGGACGGAACCTTCACCTTCAGCCCTGTTTTCTGAGCTTCGGCTGCCTGGCGGTGCTTTAAGTCCTCTGCCCCAGCCCGCAGGTCCCAACCCAGTTCTTGAAAAGCGGGCCGTCCTTAAGTCCCCAGCCCTGTGGTCTTCTGGTGCCTGGTGTTTCTGGCACTGCTGGTTACAGCCCCTGATCTCTGCCCACGACTCTGCTTCGGGCTGACTCCCTTCTGTCTCTCTTCAGACTCATGGGAGCTTTGAGGCGAGAAAAAACGATGGTTCAAGGCAGGCTGACTCTTGGCAGGTCGGCACCTGCATGACTGCACGGTCAGAAGACGGAAGTATTTGTTTTCTGGCCAAGAGCTGCTGCCCGCCTCTGCAAGGGCCCCCTCCCTGCCCTGACGGCCCCCTCCCTGCCCCGACGGCCCGGTCATCCAGTGGCTCTGACGTTAGCTCTGCCCACAGTAGGGACCCCTGGGACCCTGGTTAAGAGCATGAGGTCTGGAGCCGCCCTATCTGGATTGAAACCCTGGGTCCTCTTTGGCTCTAGGACAACAGCAGGTTGATTAAATTTGTCTCAAAGCCTTAGTCTCCCCATCTGCAAATGGGGATACATACATACCTGCAGGGCCCCTGTGAGATTCGTTCTAACAGAAACGTCCCGCTGCTCTCTTTCTCCCTGCTGTCACCCTACGCTTGGTCTCCATGTCCCTAAGTCAAGAGCGAAGGCCTCTGTCTTGTCCTCAGGCTCTATACAGCTGCACCCCAGGGGCCATGCAGGACGCAGTGGAGGCTCTGCCCAAGAGCTTTTCTCCCTTGAATCATGCTGGTGATGCCCGTGACCTTCCCTGGGCTCGGCCTGTGTGTATTGACATGTCAGGACCGCTGGGTCTGTTTCCCTACACCCAGCTCTCCTCTTCTGCCTCCGGCACTCTAACTAGAGTAGGGGCTGCTGTCAGCCCAGTCATGACCTTTGTGAGGAATGGAAGAAAGTAGCCCTCTGGACAAGCGTATGACTCTGCAATGGGACCACAGGCCAATTTCTGGCTCCACTCACCCCTTTGGCCGTGTACCCTTTGTGCAGTGCACATCCCATACAACTGTATATGGCATCCCTGCTGGCAGAACTCAGGGGGCATTTAGGAAGTGTGCCAATATATTTGTAAGCTAACAACCACAGTCATCAGTCCAAGCTTTGCTTTATAATCAAACAGCATGGTTAATAAAGTGTCCCAAGTCCTCGATATTTATTCACTAATCACTTATTGAGCCTACGACATGCCAGACTCTGAGGATATAGACATGGCCAGGATCTGAATTTGACCTCTGAGGGCATTTAGAAGAGATAGGGGTCTCCAGGGTCAAGGCAGGAAGACGTGTCTGGGGCTGGACTCCAGGAAGGGGTGAGTGGTGCGGAGCAAGGGAGCCGCCCCTCCTCTCCCCTGCCGGGCCTTCCTGCCGGGGCTGGCCTGGGCTCGGATGTCAGCCCTTCTGCACGAGAAACTCAGCTCTCCTCTCTTCCACCTGCAACCTGCTCAGAAGACCCTCCGCTCGTGCATGGCCTTTCTTGGGGAGGCTGGTGTCACACCCCAGCTGCCCCCCACCGGGGAGCCGCTGCCGGTTCGGGAGTGGACAGCACGCTCTCCCGTATGGCTTTGCACGAGCCGCGGTGTCAGAAAAAGGACGCACGGGCCCTGTGCCGGGTTTGCAGATGAGCGAGTTTTGCCGACGCGAGCTCCCGCTACAAGATCACCTTTTGCACGGTATTAATGTAAAAGTTTCATTTAAAAGACACCAGCTGTGGTCCTAGCCAGGTTTATTCATATGGGACCTTCACTGGGTCAACTTAATACTTAACTACTGCTTATTATCCCATCAGTCTTCAGGGACAACCCATGATCTAATTGCCCGGCATTTATGTTGCTTGGTAACCACAAATAGAGAATAATAGTCCTTAAAGGGGCAGCATGAAATTTCAGGCCCCTGTCGTGAAGTACACTTCATTTCCCAGAGCACCCTGTGTTTTTTAATTCAGTGAATAAAAATGTGTAATGAATAATTAATTATGCGCTTGGAGGCGCAATAGTTGCCTACTTTTGAATATTCATCAGCGGCATTATTAATTCACTAGAAATCCCAGGGAGGAATGGGGTAGGCTTTTAGCCTGGCTGGAGGACTTCACGCACTTTGCAACACGCACAAACTTTTCGAGAGCCGACTCTTCTTTGGGAGGTGCTTTCCGGTTAATTTTCCTCTTTCAAGAACGTTTCACCATCCCCGAGGAGCTGGTGGAACTCAGAGACCACGGGTGACCATGAAAAAAGGCCCAGTCTGGACCTCCCGCTGGGAAAGTATATTAATAACCAGGCCCGCTGGCCCCCCGCCGCCCAGAGCGCACCCGCCGGAGCCAGGGGGCCTCGTGGCCAAGGCGGGAGCCTGCGCTGGGCTTCTGGAAATTAAAGCAGGAAGCATGTTTGACAGCTTTGCACTTTCCCACTTGGGACCTTCTCTCGTCGCGGAGCCGGGGACGGTGGTCTCTTCCTCCGCAGCCTCTGACGGACGGATCTGGTCTGCCATGGGCGGTGGGCGGAGAGCCCCTGTCAGGACTGGAAGACTGGCCTCCGGGCCTCCTGGTGCTGTCCTCCCGAACTGGGACGAGCATCACCTGAAGCCTGGGACTGTTTCCTTCTGCGACTTCCTGCTTTTTGCGACCTTCCATGGGGCTGTCCCTCCTTACTCCACATCTCCGGCTAGCCTGTGGGACTCTCGCTGAGGTG
The DNA here is from genome assembly GCF_006229205.1 of Suricata suricatta. Taxonomy (NCBI): domain Eukaryota; kingdom Metazoa; phylum Chordata; class Mammalia; order Carnivora; family Herpestidae; genus Suricata; species Suricata suricatta. Next base: position 7,289,655 of record NC_043708.1, on the reverse strand, counting down.
GCATAGCCGGTGTCTACTCTATGTCACACCTGACCCTCCTTCTCCTTCTTCCTTACCCTCCCCCCTCTACATCCCGGAGGCAACATGGTGCCCAAATAGAAGGCTACGCTTCCCTGACTCTCTTGCAGCTAAAGGCAGTCAGGTGCCCACCTTCTGGTCGATGCAACGATGCATGCAGAAAGGGCTGGCTGGAGCCTCCCTGGAGTTTTCTGGAGAGGCGGTGGCGAGAGAGTCCTGTTTCCTCTCCGCCCTTGCTTCTCTCCTCCAGCCCGCATTGTGGATGAGACAGTTGAAGCTCTGGCCGCCATCCTGGCCCATGAGGTCACTCTGAGGATGAAAACAATGTGCTTGGAGGTTGGGTAAGAAAAATGGAAAGAGCCTGGGTCCCTGGGGACCATGGAACTCCAGTGTTGGCCCAGAATTACCCTCTCCAGGCTTCCTCTGCATGAGAGAGAAAGGAACCTCTCACTGTTCCGTCTGGGGTACTCTAGACTTCGGCTGAGTCCTGCTGACCCAAACCTTAATCTAGAGCCCCCTGCTCAGAGTTCTGTCGTTGCTCCTGCATTGTCATGAGGTTCCTTAGCATTTGTTCTTTCTGGTAGGTGGGGAGGTTCTTTTAAAAGCTGAAGTCTCGAGTATTAGAACATAACCTCTGACCTCCGGCCGAAGTAGGGGCTTTAAAAGCCATGAACTATGCAAGGAAAGCTGCAGGCTTCTCTCTGGGTCTCCCTGGGGCCCCAGAAGCTTGCCTGGAAATGGCAGGAGGTTTAGACGTCTCTCTGTAACTGCTTTAAAGGAGTTGTTTAATTTGGGACTTTAATCAATGGAAGGATGATTCCACCTGGGTCAAACTCACGCTCTGACACGTGCTCCTACAGTTCACCGGATCTAGGGTGCTGTCAAACACAAGGGGCACCACTGTTTTATGGATCACCAAGCAAGAACCAAATCCCGCCAGTTACAGTCATAAAATACATCCTGATTTTGGAAATATTAAATGTGAAAAAAAAGGTGTTTTTTAGAACTAGGGTACATGTAGTTAAGTCTACCCTGAAGGTAAGCACAATGACTCATGATGACCACAGCTGCCTTGTAGAGTTCTGTTGACTCCCTCTTCCATTCTTGCCAAGAGACAGGGGAGCCCCTTCTGGATCCCCAGCGGTATTTGCTCCGCGACGAGAACACCAGGAAGGAGACCACTTTTGGAGGCAGACCCCGATTCCCTTGCAGAATGTTATCTGTGTCTGCGCCTCTGCGGCCACACCACACGCACTCTCCGTACTAACTCGCCTCGCCGGCGGTTCTGGGGGTGGTCGTTCTCTCCGCTCTGCTCAGGACCATCTCCGGCAATGGTCATGCTTTACCAGGGTGAGAATTTCCGTGAGGCTTAGTCCTCTCTCCCCCTGCGCCTGGGCTCCAGCTTCTTTCTGTCCGTGGGTGTTGCCTGCACCACGCCTGTGTTTCAGTGATGGCCGGATGTCTCTGTCTCTCCGTATCGGAGGCCGTTGCTGCTCTGGCGGATGTCGCCCCCTCCCACCGGTGCACCCGCTGCGGCTGGACGGTCTTCAGCCTGCCGGCAGCTTCCCCCCCATGCTCGACCCAGGCCTTCCAGTGTTCCCCGTCCGCTTAGGAGCTGCTATCGCTGCTCAGCTCAAGGAGCGTAAATGCTCTAGCCTTCTCATCCTCTGGTGGTAAACTGAGGCCCACCCCCACGGCTTCTCAGAGGGACCCCAGCAGAATTAAGCCCCAGTTTTCCACAGGGCCCTATGGTTAGGGTCATGCTACGAGGGACCCTCGCGGACTTTATAGGGTTCCCTCCCCTCCCTGTCTCCTTTTTCCTGCTCGCACGTGTGTGCTTCCCCCAGTAAACCGAGCTGCATCAAAGTCCTGTGGTCGGGGTGTGCTGTTTATCAGAAAGAGTAATTCCTGTTTGGGATCCAGGCTGAAAAAACTGGTCCCCCCACCTCAATATACAGAAAAGTGGACACACCCTGTAAGAAACCTTCCTTGTGGCTTACGAGCTGTGGTAGATTGTTACCGTAAGGGTCCTGAGAGCCACACCTGCAGGGGTCCATGTCTTCCCGCAGGCCCCTTCCGTGGGGACACTGGCCTCGCTGTAGGACCCGCTCTGGCCAATGAGACAGACACACACACGACGTGAGCAGACGCAGTAAGCGCGTGCACATTTCAGGGGCGTCTGTAATGTACGAAGTCCCGTCCAGCTCCCGGAGGATGAGTCACCGCACCGAGCAGCACTGAGACCCCTCCGCCCACACCCGCAACGACAGGATGCGAAGGAAGCCGCAGGCCAGGGCCCACCTTCGCCAAACTCAGGTTTCCGCCTGTTGACTTATTTGAAACACAGCCTAAACCAGCAGATTTTGAGCCCAGGGGACCCTGCTTGCTTTGCAGACCCTGAGAAGCCGGGCCCAGGTCCGCTAGCCCTGGGTGAGAGGAGCCCGCAGCCGTCAAGAAAGGCCCCGCGCGGATGCTGCCCTCCGATGCCTCCTGACCCAGGACTCCCCTCGGGCTTCAGCGTCACCGAGGCCCGAGGCCCGTAGGACCCCTCTCCAGTCCCCCCTCCCCCCAGGAGCTCATGTGCCTCCATCCCCTTCTGGCGGTGGCCTCCCCTCTTTCTGCCACCGCACCTCGCACCTCGACCCTGCCTTCTCTCACATGCAAACCTGTCAGAGCTACGCCACATAAAGAACTCATGTTACTGCCACCCTGTGGTCAACTCTTTCCACCAGATCATCCCCCCAAATCCCTAGTGCTCCCTGCAGTGGCGGAAGTCAGGACAGACTGACCCCGCCAGGGATGGGGCCTCCAACAAGAGCAGGGAAGGGTCCACCCTGGGAGCTGTGGGGGCTAAGGCCTTATAAAGATAGGGCTTGGTAGTGCAGGGGTGACCCACAGCAAGATGGCTGAGACGGGGGGCAGGGGAGAGAGAATGGTCGGCTGGGGTAAGAGAGGGGAGCTCTCCAGGAGCACCAGAGGCAAGGAAAAGACAAGTAATTATTATTTTTTTCCTTTTATAGTTTATTGTCAAGTTGGTTTCCATTCAACACTCAGTGCTCATCCCAACAAGTGCCCTCCTCCAGGCCCATCATCCTTTTCCCCCCTCCCCCATCCCTATCAGCCCCCAGTTTGTTCTCAATATTTAAAAGTCTCTCATAATTTGCCTCCCTCCCTCTCCTTAACTGTTTTCCCCTCCCCTCCCCCATGGTCCTCTGTTAAGTTTCTCCTGTTCCACATATGACTGAAAACATGGTATCTGTCCTTCTCTGCCTGACTTATTTCACTTAGCATGACACCCTCGAGGTCCATCCACGTTGCTACAAATGACCAGATTTCATTCTTTCTCCTTGCCATGTTGCATTCCATTGTATAGATAAACTACATCTTCTTGATCCATTCGTCAGTTGATGGACAGAGGACAGGTAATTATTAAGAGATGCTAAAGACTGTGTTCTTCAAGTGGTGTGGCTAGTGGTTGGCGTTCTTGCTTGGACTTCACTGATTTTCCGTGGGACATTGTTCAGGGATCAGACCTGTCAGTCCAGGCTTGTGTCTGAAACACAAGAAATATACATACATATATTTTTAAAGCCTTCTCATCAAGAAATAAAGTTTCCTAGATTCTTCTTTTCACCAAATTCTTGACTGAGATGCAGTGTTTTCACTGTTTACAAGTGAAACCATATCCTCATGGTCATGGCTTTTAACTAGTTTGTTTCTTCAACAAAGTTAAACTTTTATCGGGGTGTCAGCGAAGCGTCTGACTCCTGATCTCAGCTCAGGTCGTGATCTCACGGTTTGTGAGAAGGAGCCCGGAGTCAGGCTCCTGCTTGGGATCCTCTCTCTCCACCCCTCTCCCACTTATGCATGTGTGTGCCCTCACTCTCTCAAAATAAATAGGTTAAGTAAAAAATAATTTTTTTAAGTTACACTTAAAAAATTTTTTTCAATGTTTATTTATTTTTGAGAGAAAGAGACAGAGTGTGAGCAGAGAGAAAGGGAGACACAGAATCCGAAGCAGGCTCCAGGCTCTGAGCAGTCAGCACAGAGCCTGATGCGGGGCTCAAACTCATGAGCCGTGAGATCCTGACCTGAGCCGAAGTTGGACGCTTAACTGACTGAGCCCCCCACGCGTCCCTAGAAAGTTATGCCTTTATTAAAGTTTCCCAGGAAGTTCAGGCCTATAGATTTAGGTTAGTGTGAGACCTTCTTGCATTTGGCTCCTAGCTTGGGCTGAGACCGGAAGTAATATTAACGTGTGTTTTTCATTCCTGGGAGTACAACAGTGTGCTAATAATAACCGTCAGAGAGCAAGGGAATGCAGCATTCTAGACTTATGCCCCCCTTATGTTTCAAGTAAAGAGGGGAAGAATCATGAATAATAAATATGGAGATAAGAGAATGAAACTGGGAAATCAATTTACTGCAAAATATTTGCATATTTTATTAAAAGAAACCGTGTATGAGACCCATAACAGGGTGGGATGATTTATATTTTGATTCGATTTGTGTACGTTTTGCCCTTGGGAGGACTTGTTCCCCTCGGTGTGGAGGGCGGGTGGTGCGTCCGGGTTCAGGGTCAAGGCCCTCGGATGTTGACTCCAAGCCTCTTGTATTACAGAAATGGAAACTGAGGTCTGGGGACACTACAGGGAGGGGTGGCAGATGATTCACCCAGAAGACATTCCATTGTCCTAAAGAATGTAAGGGACATGATGGACACATGTAGTAAATCATATGAGTTCATCTCCACAGATTTTTACAGCTTTGCTTAAACTTAGGAAGATAAGAACCCACACCTCCTGATCTCTTTATAAAAAACATGCAGGAAAATGAGCATCTGGACACATGTGACATCTATTTTGAAAGAGATGAAATTTTCGTTGAATAGATATCCAAGACAGCCCTCTCCCCCCATCCCGTCACTGATCCAAGAACAAACAAGTGATGGCAAACAGATCTCTTTACAGTGAGACGGTGAGACATTTGTGGGGGTATTTCTTCACTACTTCAAACCTTCTCTGCTACATAAAAACAAAATGTTTTATAAGTTAAGTCCCTGGGGCACGTGGGTTGCCCAGTTGATTAAGCATCCAGCTTTGGCGCAGGTCATGATCTTGCGTTTCATGAGTTCGAGCCCCACGTCAGGCTCTGTGCTGACAGCTTGGAGCCTGGAGCCTGCTTCAGATTCTGTGTCTCCCTCTCTCTGCCCCTCCCACACTAATGCTCAAGCTCTCATTCTCTCTCTTTCTAAAAAAAAAAAAAAAAAATTAAACATTATAAAAAATGTTAAGTCCCTGACGGCTACTTCTGATTGTGTGCCAATGTCTAAACGGGATTGTTACCCGCTTCAAACCAGAAGGCCTGACATGATCCGGATATGTCTGTTGGGTTTGTCTGCAGTTTACATCGCCCACAAAACCATGGTTGTAGTTGGCGGCTTCCACCCTGGGCTGATCTTTTCAGGAAATCACTCTTCCTTTTTGGCTGCAGCCTTACTGATTCATGGTTCACCATGCTGCTCAGGAGCCCTCAACCCCCGTTTCCTAGCTAGGACCTGCTCTCATTTCCCACCAAAGCTCTTGCAAACTCTCTCCACTGTCCTCACCCTCTTTCCTCTCAGAGGATGGCTGGTCAGGAAACAGAAGCCGTTCAGGTGCGTGTGCAGAGCTTGGTTCCTAGACTTGCCTACTTTCAGCACAATGCCTGGCGTAGAGCGTGCTTGCTGAGTGGTCGAACTGATGAAGCTGCAGCCCTGGGAGGTGTTGGTGCAGTGGAGCAGGGGTTCAATGAAAATACGCAAAGGTAGAAAAGCTGAGGATTTATGGGAAATGCCTTGCTTCAGAATGGGAAGACAAGGATCTAGAACAAGTTTGTCATCAACTATCCACATGAGTTTTGGAAAATATGCCTTCCTGCCTTCCTTCTATCATCCATCCGTCCATCCAACCTTCTATCCTTCCATCCATCCTCACACCCATCCCTCCATCCATCGTCCACCCAATCAATCACTCATCCATCATCCCGGGAGCCGTCCCTCAGCACCTACCTCAAGCTGGGCATCATGCCGGCCGTGAGAGTACAGACACATGCCGCCTGTGACGTGCTCACTGTCTGGTGAGAAGCATGAACACCTAACACGACAGGGTGAAGACCGCAGTGGAGCGTAGGGTCAGAGAGAGCCCAGAGGAAGGTGGTCAGGGAAGAGGGGGGCCCTGGAGTTGGCACTGGAAAGGGAATGTGTCAAGTGAGGATAGAAGGAAGAGAAGAGGGCTCAGGCAGGGCAGTCAGAGGCCCAGGAGCACCAAACTGCAGAAGGCTCTGAAGGGTTATATGAGCCTATGTGAATATCTACCTGCAACAGAAAATTCAGTGGGAGCATATTTTTTAGCCAGGCCACCCAGTTCCCATGATGCCACTAGGGAACCAAACCCTGGACTGGTCACTTCAGATGGATAAGACAGCCGGTGTGAGGGACACTTCAAGATTTTCCAAGTCTATGTGTTATTAGCCTTTTGACCTTGGATGCCTGCCTTGGGTCTCTGGGATTCCCAGGCTCCCTTGTGTTTGTGAACGGGGTGTGCCCTTGTGGTACAGTTAAGGACACTGGGTCCCAGAGAAGAGTAGGAACTGGTCCAAAGTCATGTACAGCCGTGTGCAGCCAAAATGTTAAGTAGCATTACTCACAGAGGCATTCAGAGTTGGAGAGAGTAGTCTGCCATCCAGGGAACGAGAGTCAGAGGAAAGACAGGCACAGGACTCAATTCATTAGAAATCTGACTCACACACAGCTTTTAAAGAATGAAGTGAGTACTGCATGTTTCTTTTGCTTCCTGGATCTCTGTCTCCTCCCTCTGCTCATGCACCCCCTGCCTTCTGGGGTATCACCTCTTCTCTTTTGTATGCATCCTGAGGGGGTCCATCCATCCATCCATTTACTCCCTAGATGGGGAATGGGCACATGACCTGTGGCTCAACCAATCAGAATCTCTTCTGAGATCCTTGGCCAGAAAAGCTGGTGCTGGTCCCCCCAGAAATGGCCTCCTGAAGGATGCTATACAGCCCTTGCTTCCTAAGTTCCCAGAGCCACTCTGTTCTGTCTGTGTGTATCTGGTCCACGTTTCCCTTCTCCTTTCCCTGTTTTCATTTTTAGTTTGTTTTTATTTGAGAGAGAGAGAGAGAGAGAGAAAGAGAGAGAGAGAGAATCCCAAGCAGACTCCACACTCAACATGGAGCCTGAGGTGGGGCTCAATCCCATAACCCTGGGGTCATGATGTGAGCTGAAATCAAGAGTTGGGTGTTGGGGCGTCTGGGTGGCTCAGTCGGTTGGTTAAGTGTCCGGCTTTGGCTCAGGTCATGATCACACGGTTCGTGGGTTCGAGCCCCGTGTCAAGCTCTGTGCTGACAGCTAGCTCAAAGCCTGGAGCCTGCTTCAGATTGTGTGTCTCCCTGTCTCTCTGACCCTCCCCTGCTTGTGCTGTCTCCCTCTGTCTCTCAAAAGTATATAAAAAACATTTAAAAAATTAAGAAAGAGAGTTGGGTGACTGAGCCACCCAGGCGCCCCTGCTGTCCCTTCTCCTCTGTGCGTGTCTTATGTGCGTGACCGTGGACGGGCTGTTGTGTCTTCCTTAGCCTCCATTTCCTCATCTGTACAATACCTAATAATCGCAGCTTGCTGTGCTGTTGGAAAGATCAAGCGAGTCAGTGGGGCGAATGCGTCCTGCAAACTGGGAAGTGCTGTAGGCATCTGAGAGGATATGACGATGACCGTGACCACGACCAGCCAGCAGTCACTGAAAGCACAGCCCGTGAGCGTTCTGGAAGGTCCTCCAGAGAGCACATGGCCGCTTCCCACCAGCGACTCCACTTGTAATGTATTGCCGAGGGTGCCCGCGGGGAATAGACTGCTGAATTCACCGCTTTGCATGCTGTTCATTAAAAAGAATTTCTAAAAATAGGCCCATGTCAGAGAAGGTGTCCCAGATGGGGACGTGTTTCTGAGCTTGACCCAAATCCCTGTGATCTCATTCTCCAGTCGCCTGGCTGCCTGGGAGGCCGGCCTGACCCAGCCCAGCTTCTGCAGTCAGTCGTTTTCTGCCTCTGGAGAGGGGCGCGGCCCCTGCTCCACGTGTTTGGGGCGGGAGGTCCCATCGGGAGTCACAGGCTTCCAAGGTGCCGGTAAAGCCACTTCCTTCTTCGAGGGCGGTCCTGATGGACTCACCTGTGATGGGCCCCAGGCCCTTCAATCCGGGCCTCTGGTTCAGGCTCCTTTCCTGAGGGTTAAACCTGAACAGGCAGGGCCTGCTGGGCGTTTCTCCCGGGTGCCTGGTGCCGTAAGCACACCTGCCCGTGATAGGCTCATTCTGCACCCCCATTCCCGGGCCCCACCGCCTGCTCCCCACCTCCTCTACCCATCCAGGAGTGGAAGCCTGACCCTGGGAGGCCTCCCTGGCTCCCCTCTCTCCCTCCCTCACGTCCTGTGCTTGAGCAAGTCCTGCACGTATTTATATCCTGAGTATGGTGAGGCTCAGCCCACACTCTGCATCTTCCCTTCTGGAAGCTCAGAATAACACATCTGAAGTCTTCTTTCTTCCCTTCTTTGAAGGGGAGGGAAGGGAGAGAAATATGGCAAATGGGAAGGAGAGGTCTCTCTAATTCCTATAAGGGCAGGCCCCTGAAGACTCCCCTCATCCACAGAAGGAGAAACTGAGGTTCTGAGAAGACAGTGACGCAAGGCCGCTGCTGGCGCATCTGGCGCGTGCTGGTGTCTTTGTAAGAATTAGGAAAACGTGCCCCTGTCTCTGGGCTGACACGGCCCTGTTCTGCAAGCAGGCTCGGCAAGCAGCGTGCAGACCACTGCCTTCTTCAGTCAACAACCTGCACGACCATACAGGGCAGACTTGAGAGTGACTTGTCTAAAATCCCACAACCAGGAAGCTGAGACAGAACTGGGGACTTTAGATAGGCTCAGGGCTATTTCCAGAGAACTCCTTCGATTCTGGGGGACCCTTCTTTCCTCCCAAGCAGCAGCAGCACTTCAACAGCAGGTGACAATGCAGTTCTTGCCAGGATCCTGTCCCAGCCCTTCGAGACCTCAGTCAGTGGGATGGGATCTCTGTGACAAAGAGGGAAGAGAATATGCTCAGCACAGGGACTTGACAATCTGGTGCAATGTCAGGGGGTAGCACTAAGGTGTGTCTGGATCAGAGGCATCAGCCGCCAGAATGGTCCTCCCTTCAATCACCCATGGAGGCTGTCAGCGGCAGGCTGCGTGCTGTGATTGACACCAGCCAGAGCGGGGGCCTGACGGTTGCTCAGGGTCTACGTGAGCCGACATGGGCCTCTGCTGGGAGCCCAGCAGACTCTCCGGGACCCAGGATCATCTTCAACAAGGCAGCGCCCTTTCATCCTCCTTTTGTGCAAGAGAAAGCAGGCTGAGTGCCTGCTCAGTGTTAAGAAATCAAGATATACTTGATTTATTATTATTTTTTGAGAGCGAGAGAGAGTGAGCTAGCAAACAGAGGAGAGGGGCAGAGGGAGACAGAGAGAGAAAGAGAGAGAGAATTTCAAGTGGGCTCCACACTCAAGCCTGATGTGGAGCTTGATCCCACGACCCTGGGATCGTGACCTGAGCTGAAATCAAGAGTCGGCCGCCCAACTGACGGAGCCACCCAGACGCCCCACAATATACTGTAAATGCACCCCAAGTGTTGACTTTGGAAAGCAGAGAATCCACAGCTCTCCCCCCGTGCTCCCCCCAGATGGTCTAAAGCCTGCCCCTTAACCACTGCACTCTGGGTTTTCTAGATCTGCTCTGTGGTCGCTGCATCATTTAGAGGGAATCCTTATTGACGTAATGACGGTATCAAACTCCGAAGTCTTCTTTGTGCAGGGCATTGCGTGCATATTAACTTGTAAATGATGACCCAACAACCCCATGAAGCGGTATCACATCCTCAGCCTCCAACTTAACAAAGTCGAGATTCAGAAAGGGTCAAAGCAAGCAAGGGCCACCATTGGGACTCCCTCCCGCCCATCTCACAGCAGCCAGAAGACCTGGGTTCTTGCTCTGTTGAGCCTCTGTGTCTCTAGTCTTCTATTCCTTCACCTAAAGAATGGGGGAAATACTACTCCTCAGGACAATTTTACATGTTGTGATGAGGCGGAGGAGAAAATCAGGTAGGGTGCTTTGCAAGGGAACTGGTCAAATGCAAATTGGCCACAGCATCAGGGAGCCCCAGTGAGGGAAGGAGGTCAAGCCCAGCAGTAGCCTGCAGGCCAGAGAGCGCCTTCCGTTAGCCCAGTGACCGAGGAGGGAGGAAACCCATTTCTTCAGGGTAATTTCCTTAGCCTCTGATGACCTGGAGGCATCCTATGTAGCTCTAGAAAATCAGACTCGGAAACGTATTGAAAGAAAGAGAGCCTGGGGGGCTCAGTCGGTTGAGCATCCAACTTTGGCTCAGGTCATGATCTCATGGTTTGTGGGTTCGAGCCCTGTGTTGGGCTCTGTGCTGACAGCTCGGAACCTGGAGCCTGCTTTGGATTCTGCGTCTCCCTCTCTCTCTGCCCCTCCCCTGCTTGTGCTCTGTCTCTCTCTCTCTCAAAAAATGAATAGACATTAAAAAGAAAAAAGAAATGTATTGAAGGAAGACAGTGGAGTCATGTCATCTGATTCATTTTCTCTGTTTTCCAGTTTCTTTGGTGCTGTGGATATGACCCAAAATGAGAAGAATCAGTCTGATAAAAAATAGAAAAGGGCAGTTCTTTCTGGCCCATCATACGCTGGTCAAGTATTAGATTTCCATCTGCTGTGGTCAGGGCATTTCGGTGAACCTCAGAAGCCGTTTCCTGCTCTCCTTCTCGAAGCTCGGGTATAAAAGGCAGACACTGGCGGGTCCCATGGAGGCTTGGTGTCATGCTGCAGATAACGGGCTGTGATTTGTAAGGCAGGACACCGGGTTGGAGGTCCCTCTCTGCTACTCAGTGGATGTCTGACCAAGAGCAGCGGTTCTCAGGATGGCTTGCCTTGCAGGAAACAACTGACAAAGTCTGGAGACATTTGTGGCTGGTGTGACGGTGGAGACCCTCCTGGCATCAAGGGGGTGGAGGTCAGGGATGTGGTTCAACATCCTACAGTGCACAGCACAGACCCCACCCCTGCCCCTCCTGCCAAAGTCACATCTGGCTGCAAATGCTGACAGTGTCCAGGTTGTGAAACCCCAGCGGACCAGAAGCCCCTTCTCTCTGGGCCTTGGTTTCCCCATCTGTAAGGTGGCTGTGGAGGGCTTGTGCGAGGTGGTGCCCTTAGAGCTCCCGTGATCTAATCGTGTCTCTGGCTCGGGGTGACTCAGAGGCTCTGCGTCATTGGCTTCCTGCCCCTGTGACACCAAGGCCCCATTTAGCATCTCTGATGCCAGGGTGCCCACGTGACATGGCACTCGGCTGGGAGACACCAGCGGGAGGCTCTTTGCAGTGACAGTCACCAGAATATGCCACCGCAGAAGGCAGACACCCTCAGCCCCCGGACCCTCCTGCTGTTTGTTTGTGTCCCTGTCTCCTCCTTGAATAGGACACTGTAGCTTCTGCCCCTGCGAGGTTTGACTAAGTGGACTTCTCATGAATATGAATGTGGAGCCCCGTGACTGGCCCAAACTTTCCAGCACATTCCAGCTTTGGTTGTTTTTTTGAGATGGGTCCAAGCAAGGCACAGGTCCCAGCAGATTTCAGGATCTCTGTCCCCTCTGGCTTTTTGTCCTGCCCACCGAGGATTTCCTCAGGCGCCACTGCAGCCCATCAAGCTCCAGACCTGTCTCTGTTCTTCTTGGTCTGCATTTTAGTCAAATGCCTGGTGGGACTTCAGTCCCAACACCACCACTTTTTTTAAATGTTTATTTATTTTTGAGAGACAGACAGACAGAGCATGAACAAGGGAGGGGCAGAGAGAGAGGGAGACACAGAATCCGAAGCAGGCTCCAGGCTCTGAGCTGTCAGCACAGAGCCCGATGTGGGGCTCAAACTCACGAACCATGAGATTGTGACCTGAGCCAGAGTGAGACACTTAACTGACTGAGCCTTCCAAGCTCCCCATGACTCCACCACTTCTTAATTGTGCTGTCCAGTCCTGAACTCCCTTCTAGAGAGCCTTTTGCAGTCAAGGTCATTGGCAGACAGCCTCTGGCTGCTGCTCCTTCAAGGCCTCAGCAGGGCTCACCCCGCAGCCGTGCCCTCCCCTGGCTCTTCCCAGCCAGTGACCGAGCTCCCTGAGGCAGTGGGGATGGACCGGCGCCGCCTGACTTGCCGGATGCCTCTTACAGGCAGCCTTTGATCCTGGGACTCCCAGGGTTGGGCCAGGGCTTGCTCAGAGAGCTGTCCTGTGGTCTGAAACAACTCCTCCCGAGGCCTCCTCGCTTCCCTCCTCCTGCCCCAGGTATCAGACCTGCATCTTGGTCAGAAGGCTCTCTCCTTCCTCCTTCCTGGCATCTGTGTCCTGAAGGGCCCCCATATCTGAGCAAGTCAGTGAAAACCCCTGGGTCTCAGTTTTTTTTTGTTAGTAAAACAGAGACATATTATCGGATCGGCTGCATCTCAAAGGTGATTGTGGGGAGTCAATGACCAAATGCACTTAGACCTTCGTACACCACACAGCTGTGCAAATATCACATGCTGTTGTGCCCATCAGAGCTTGTTGGCTCATTTCCTCGGGGTCCCTTGTGGGCCGGCCCCAGCTAGGTGAGCCTGCTCCTGACGTTTTACCTGGAACTGATCTCTGCCAGGTGGGATGGCACCTGCTGAATGCCAATGGCTTTCTCCTGTCTCCAGGATCGCGACCACCCAACATGACCTTATCCCATTTCCAAATGCCTGCTCTGGGGGCTGAGAGCAGCGGAGACGTGGTCGTGGGGGGGTGGGTCCTCGTTCCTGCCAAAGCATTTACTCTATACATCTCTTACTTATCTTTGACCTTTAACGTTTGCTTATATTTTCATAAGCCGCCTCGTTTCTTTGTTGAAGGAGATCGTGGAAGAAACAAGTCAGCGATGTTGGAAATTCAGCGTTGGTTGCTGCTCAAATGAGTCCCGGGAGAGGCTGCGGACTGAGGTTCCTTGCCGTCCACTCGGGGAGGTTTCCCGCTGCCCACCCGCCTGGGGCATCGGACTGCCTCTGCTTCTGGTTTGCGGCACCTCTTAGTAGCCATGTGATCCTGGGCAAATCCCCAGCTCCTACAGTCCCTTCACTGTGCAGCGCCGAGGACCTTGCGTCTTCTGCCCGACTCGGCGCGTCTTCGGGGGCAGCTGAGAAGCCGCATCTGGGGTGAGATCTTGTTTGTGCCAATGGCCTCGCTCTTCCCCAGTCTCCACTTCCTTCCATTGAGGGGGTCCGTCGCTGGATCCCAGGAATCTGGCCTGAGACTTGCTTTGATCAAAGATGCAGCAGAAAGGATGCTGTTTCTGAACGTCAGCCTCCAGAGGCCTCGCATGCTGCTGCCTGATCTGGATCCAGGCCTCTGCCAGGCAAGTGCTCCCAGGCCGGCCTGGTGGGGGGCAGGCAAGCATGGGGAGCAGAGGTGAGCCAGCCCCCCGGAGGCCAGAGGCCATCCCGGACCAGCCAGCCCCTAGCGAACCTGGATGCTCATGACTGATATGCAAGTGACTGGCTCAGACCACAAGAACACGGAGTAGAATCAGTCAAAACTGCCCGCCATGGAATCATACGCAAAATAAACGGTCACTATTTAATCTTTTTTTAGATGGTAATTTATATTTGAGAGAGAGAGAGAAGGAGAGAGAGAAAGAGAGAGAGAACAAGAACAGGGGAGGGGCAGAGAGAGATGGAGACAGAATCCAAAGCAGGCTCCAGTCTCTGAGCTGTCAGCACAGAGCCTGATGCGGGGCTGGAACCCAGGAACCATGAGATCAGGACCTGAGCAGACCATTGGAGGCTTAACCAACTGAGCCTCCCAGGCGCCCCCTAGCGGGTCACTCTTTGAAGCCATTCAGTTGCAGGATAGATTGTTAGGCGGCAAAAGCTAATTGATGCATTTGGTACAGGGTAGAGGGAAGCTGAGTGAGTAGCACTGGGGACAGCCACCCCTGAGGCTGGGGGTCGGGGACTGCTCTCCAGGAGGCGCAAGGAAATGAGAATTTGGAGCAGGTGCCACTCGCCTGCATCCTCAGGGCAGGACAGAAAGTGCTGAGCAGTTAGGTCTTATATGTCAGTGGCCAAAAACTGCATGCAAGCAGGGAAAAAAAAAAAAAAAAAGCCTGGGTCTAAGGTTGTTATTTATAGCAAAAATTTAAACAGGAAAGCTCTCTGTCAGTTTTCTGAATTACTGACAGTTGCAGAAATGTTAATACAAATCTTTATAAGACTGGCCAGATGTTCGATATTAAACAAGCATCTGTTTTGTATGAAAGACTTTTTACGCTCCTACACACTGCCTCTTCCCTCTCCCCTCCTCGCCCCTCACCCCGATCCCATGACAGAGCGGGGCAGTAACTGAGGGTAATTCCTCGGCGTTGGTTTTATTTAGTTTCTGAATGCCGGTGTCCACGGTGTCAAAAATACACCCCAAAAAATAACCCTGGAAAAGGTTAATAATGGCCTTTCTGGTGTCATATTCTGCACTTTATGTGCTGTGGTAATTATTGTCATTAGGGCTGTAGAATGTCTACTTATCTTTCTTAATCACATACTATAAAGAAGTGCTTCTGAACACATATCTATTATTTAATCAAAATTTCACAGTTATTGGCATTTGTGCCCCACCAGGGGCTGTGTTTATTTTCTGTTTGCACGGGGAGGCATCCCCTCCTGGAGGAGAGGGGGCCCCACGTCCATTCCCACTTTCCTCGCTGTCACAGCCTGTGACACTGGGTGCTATTAATACCGGGGACGCCAGACACATGTTACTGCCCCCACTCCCGCTCTCGGTTGCTAGCACTCTAGGAAAAGCACTTTTATTAACAAATACAGGGAGGGAAGCATGCCCTAGATGAGCCATGTGGCCTGGGACTGGGGGCTGGTGGGGGGGCTGGGACCTTCAGGGTGTACCATTTCCAGAGAGCGAATCTGGCGGTGGGGACCCGTGAGCACCCACCCCCAGCTCTGGAGGGAACTGTCCCTCAGAGGCAGGGGACTAGCTCCCAGAGAGGCGTCCTTGTCCCATTTTGAAGATAAAGAAATCGAGGTTAGAGAGAGTCCCATGCTCAGGTCGCCTCGATGGTGAGCTTGAACTTGGAGCTCTGGATGCTGTACACCCTGGGAGACAGTGGCCACTAGGCTCGTGTGGCTACTGAGCTCTTTAAACACGGCAAGTGTGAGCTGAGAGGTGCTCGAAGCGTGAAATCCACACTGGGTTTCCGAGACCCTGTCCCCAAAAAATGTGGGCCAGCACATCAGCAATTTTTAATAGTATTCCAGGTTGAAATGATATTTTGCATCTATTGGATTTAATCGGATACGTGATTGAAACTGATTTCGCCTGTTTCTTTTCACTTTTTCAAATGTCATTACTAGAAAAGTTAAAATTACATCTGTGGGTTTTGCATTTGTGGCTCACATTATATTTTGATTGGATTGTCCCAAGCCGAATTCATCTGTTCCTTCATCAACACTGTGTCTTATTGGAGCAGTGGTTCAGGGTTGGGGGGCTATTTTGTTCCCCAGGAGACATTTGGCAACATCTGGAATAGGTTTTAGTTGCCACATCTTTTTTTTTTAATGTTTTATTTATTTTTGATACAGAGAGAGACAGAGCATGAGAGGGGAAGGGGCAGAGAGAGAAGGAGACACAGAACCAGAAGCAGGCTCCAGGCTCTGAGCTAACTGACAGCACAGAGCCTGACGCGGGGCTCAAAAACCCACGAACGTGAGATCTGACCTGAGCTGAAGTCGGAGGCTTAACCGACTGAGCCACCCAGGGGCCCCAGTTGCCACATCTTGATGGGGGTGGGGACCTAGCCGCATCTAGTGGGTGGAGGCCCAGGATGCAGTTCAACACCCTGCCTGGGCAGGATGGTCCTCAACACCCTGCATGCACAGGACGGTCCCCTCAACACCCTGCATGGGCAGGACAGCCCCCTCAACACTCTGCATGCACAGGATGGTCCCCTCCACACCCTGCATGCACAGGACAGTCCCCTCCACACCCTGCCTGCACAGGACGGTCCTGTCAACACCCTGCATGGACAGGATGGCCCCTCAACACCCTGCATGTACAGGACGGTCCCGTCAACACCCTGCATGCACAGGATGGCCCCCTCAACATCCTGCATGCACAGGACGGTCCCCTCAACACCCTGCATGCACAGGAGGGCCCCCTCAACACCCTGCATGCACAGGACGTCCCCTCCACACCCTGTATGCACAGGACAGTCCCGTCAACACCCTGCATGGACAGGACGGTCCCTCAACACCCTGCATGGACAGGACGGCCCCCTTAAGATGCTGCATAGACAGGATGGCCCCCACCGTGGAACATTCTCCCGACCAAAATGTTAATAGCACGGAGATAGAGGACTCTGGTCTAGAGTCACACCCTGTGTATTTTGTTCTCAATTTGGGGGTCCTCAAGGTCGTCACTGATATTATGAGAGAAAGAGGAACCGTGCCGTGATGGTATGCAGAGTGGTAAACTCTTCCTCCCTTTCCCTCCTGAACACCCTCCTTCCTGATCTTTCTTCCCCACAAGATTAGACACCCACGCCTGCCTAATTTTCACGTCTTCTTGCTACATGACCGAGGGGCCACATTTCCCCAGTGGTGTTTTTGGGTAACAAAGCCCTCCTCCCGTGAGAGCATATGCAGTCCCCTTGAGGGACGGTGGACTGTTGGAATGGGGAGACCAACCCAACAGGAGAGGGAGAGGAATAAAGGGGGACAACCCTGTGTGGGGGGACACGGGCACGCCTGAGCAGACTCTGGGTGGTGGTGGTGGAGGGAGATCCTTAGACTTGACATGGGCCCCAGCCTGGAGAAAGAGCAGGGAGGAAGAATGGAGCCCCGGATCAGGACACCTGCAGCAGGTGCAAAATCTCAGGTATCGGCAGTGAGAAGGCCATTCTGCCGGAAGGGCCGACTCTCCAGGCCTCCCCCGAGGGCCCAGGCAGGGG
The DNA here is from genome assembly GCF_006229205.1 of Suricata suricatta. Taxonomy (NCBI): domain Eukaryota; kingdom Metazoa; phylum Chordata; class Mammalia; order Carnivora; family Herpestidae; genus Suricata; species Suricata suricatta. The sequence continues at coordinate 7,272,526 of NC_043708.1, read as the reverse complement.
CTGTGCATTCTCCGGGCAGCCGAGGCGGCTCAGCCCTCCAGGAGGAGTCAGGCATGGCCAAGGCAAATCCATAGGGACTGAAGAATGGGAGCGGGATCCACTCCGAGCAGAGCAGGGGTGTTTCAGTGGGAATGCAGGGAGCCCAGAAACAGACAAAAGCACTGACTGTGGGTTAGGGCCTGAATGTATCCCGGGAAGGTGTGCCAGGGGCAATACACTTACTATCGCGTGTCGCTGGTGTGGAGCTCCGGCCCTTAGCTCGGGTGTGTGAGAAATGCTGTGGATTTTCCCAGAAACAGCTGAGGCGCAAGTGGCCAGCTGCTCACCAGAGGTTCAGGCGCGCTCCCCCCCCCCCATGAAGGTCTGGGAACTGCTGTCCAGCCAGGGTGGCATTTCCAGTCCTCCCCAACCCCCCCGCTGGGCATCCAAATGGTGGCGGGGCCTGGAAGAGGGTTTGGCATTATCCTGCCCCTGTTTCTGCCCTCCTTGTCTCTGAGGACCGGGTTGCAGGGTTGACAGCTGGGCTGGGTTTACCAGCAGAGGACATGGGGACGCAGGGACACTACAGCGGGGCTGGGACAGGAGGGTGTGGAGGGGTGAAGCTGCAAGGCTGAGCAGGGGGAGCTGGCGTGTTTTGAGTCCCTAGAAGCCGGTCCAAGAAGCATAAACTTGGGGGCTCCTGGGTGGCTCAGTCGGTTAAGGGTCTGGCTCTTGGTTTTGGCTCAGGTCACGATCTCATGGTTCACGGGACTGAGCCCCCTATCAGGCTCTGCGCTAATGGCATGGAGCCTGCTTGGGATTCTCTCTCTCCTCTCTCTGCCTCTTCCCCTACTCCCACTCTCTCTTTCTCTCTCTCAAAATAAATAAATAAATAAATAAACATTTAAGTGAAAGAAAGCATAGTCTCCTTTGCTTGTGTTGGGCTTAGGGGCCTCTGTGGACTGGCAGGGGCTGTGTGGGTTTCAGAAGCTTCCAGAAAGCATCTGCCACATGGCAGGCTGTGTGTCTGGCCCAGGGTAAAGCAGACGTGGCTGTGACACAGGCTTGAGTCCACAGCCGGCATGAGAAGAGACACAGAAGAAAAATGATGACCCTGACGGAGGCCCCCCTCTGAGCCAGACGCGGCCCCGAGTGTCACGCACCAACTCCGTTCCTTCTTCCCACCAGGTTGTCCCGGGGGTGCTATGACCACGGGCACTTCCGTTTCATAGACCGGATCATTTCAGTTCCACAGGTCAGCAGCAGGGGCAGTGACTGGCTGGGACCCCAGTCGAGGCAAACTGGCCCCAGGATCCACCCCTGCCACCACATGTGACGGCTTCTGGGGTAGAGAAGAGAATACCGCTCCCCGCCCTCCCCCCAAACCCAGACTAACCCCCCCTTCCCATTCTCTGGCAGAATTGACCACACCCCCATCATGTGTGACTTAGAATTTTGTTAAGACAAAAATTACAGATGTTCATCTGTGCTCATAGGTTGTGGGGGAAAAAGAGGGTGTGTTAGGTTTGGGGACAATAATGAAGTGCTGAAAAGGAGCCTCAGAACTCAGCAGTGTCCTAAGTAATTATTTCCTTCCCGCGAACGGGTCCGTGGGTCCGCTGCAGCTCATCTGGGCTTGCTGGGCTTCCGTCCAGATCTGCTCCAGGGTCTTCTATCCCAGGGCCCAGGCTGAAGACACCAGTGGCCGCCTGGGACATGCCTTTCCGTTGCGAAGGTGGTGGCACGTCTGGGAACTGTCACAAGGGCCTCTGTTGTCGTTAGAGTCAGTTACGTGGTCGGGCCCACAGCCATGGGGGTGGAAAGTTGGCTCCACTCACAGGAAGCCATGGCAAGGGAGGGGCAGGAAGGAAGGACTGTGAGCAAATGACATCGCTTCAAGGCACCGATGGGAAGGGCTTGAGTGCAGAAGATGTGGGAAGATGATGCTCGAGCAGGAGTTGTCCCTGTGGGCTCCAGGAAAGTAGATGACAGCTGTTGGGACACAGCCGCACCTGCAGGTGTGGGGCTGAGTGGTGGGGGACGTTTCTCCCCAGGCTTTCTACAGGGAAAGATGACTGGGAGGGCCATCCCTTGAGCAGTGAGAGCAGGTGTCTGAAGAATGTGGAGAAGGTTCTGAGTTTGACTGCGCACCAGGAGCCGATCCGGGTGGTGGGAAAAGACCTGTGGACCGATCTGCAGCCCGGATGAGTCTGTGGAGTCCCTAGACTTTCTGTCCCCCACCCCTGAGAGGGTCACCCCCATCTCAACACTGACCTCCGTTCCCCTCACTGCATAAATGTCTTGTCTGTTGGGTTTGGGATGAACACAACGGCAAACCAATTGCAAAGTAAAGTTGTAAATCTTGCCCAATTAATATTTATTTATTTGAGAGAGAGAGAGAGAGAGAGAGAGCGAGCGCATGAGCTGGGGAGGGGCAGAGATAGAGGGGGACAGAGCATCCGTAGCAGGCTCTGTGCTGACAGCAGCGAGCCTGATGCGGGGCTGGAACTCAAGAAGAGTGAGATCATGACCTGAACTGAAGTCTGACTTCAGGCCCCCCAGGCGCCCCAAAGTGCAGGACTTCTTGACGTCAGTGCAGGAGATCCCAGAGAACCACTTGCATTCTGTGTAGAAGCCACCGATCTGGCGGTCTTAGGGGACTTAGCGCTTGGTTACCATTGTGGCTCGTGGCGTGGGAGACACCTGCCTGATTTCATACGGAAGGACAGAGAACCCCTCGGGAAAACTGATGACAACTTTCAATTAAAAAAACGGGCTTCGTTTTTTATTACACTGGGAAGCCAAACCTGAAGCGAAGGGTGTAACCTGCCGTCTCACAATTTTGTTGGAAATATCACACCCCCACCAACGTACTGCTCCGTCATTCTATGAATTAAATTCATGCGTAGCTGCCCATTAGAACCCAAGTTTTCTTAGCCATAAGGAAAATGAACACAATTTTGTGATTTTTACTTGCACTTTTTAAAGTATTTATTTATTTTGAGGAGAGAGAGAGAGAGAGAGAGAGAGAAAGAGAGAGAGAGAGGCCAAGCAAGGGAGGGACAGAAAGAGAGGAAGAGAGAGAATCCCCTGCAGGCTCCATGCTGTCAGTGTTTAGAGCCCAATGTGGGGCTTGATCTCATGAACCTTAAGATCATGGCCTGAGCTGAGATGAAGAATCAGATGCTTAACCAACAGGGCCACCCAGGTGCCCCTTATTTGCAATTTAAAAAACTTTTTAAAATGTTTATTTACTTTTGAGAAAGAGAGAGAGAGAGTGTGTGATCAGGGGAGGGGCAGAGAGAGAGGGAGACACGGAATCCGAAGCAGCTCCAGGCTCTGAGCTGTCAGCACAGAGCCCGGGCTCAAACTTACCAACTGTGAGACCATGGCCTGAGCTGAAGTCGATGCTTAACTGACTGAGCCACCCAGGCACCACTACAATTTTTAAGCCAAAGTTCCAATCACATCATTTTACCAGTTACACGAAGTGTTGGTTCCTGATTTCAGTGGATTCCTTCTTAACGGCCCGGAGTTCCCTCCTTGGTTGGTGAGCACTCCCCCATCCCAATGACCTCATGCAGAAGAGCGAGCATCCTCCTGGGCCGAGGCCATGGGAAGGGTGCGTCCCCCTTGGTAGGCAGTGTTCTGTCCCAGACTGGCTCTGATCCTCCGCTGTGTGACATTATGGTGCTGTGACATGTTCCGTGTCACACCAAAAATAACTGCCTTGGATCCAAAGGCTCAGATGTTACTGCTTAATCACACCACGCCCAATATCCTGGGGGCTCCCATTACTGCCTGGGGAAGTCAAAATACAACCCAGGCCGGGGAAATTGTTAACGTGATTGAAACATGGAAATGAATCTGAGCAGAAAGGTCTAAATCTTACCTGGGTTAGCATTATTGTTATAATAAATAATCATAATAATCCCATACATTTTATAGCTAACAAAATCCTTCTTGTACATGACTTCATTTGACTGGATTAGGGAGAATAAATCTTAAGGCTTAATTTCTCTTGGAAATATCAATCTCTAGTCTGTACTATACCTGACTGCCTTTTTTAATGGTCCCAAAGCACAGCGTCCCCGTTCACCCCCGCCCACCCACCCCCAGCTCAAAAACTTTAGAAAACTTTCTGTGTCTAGAGAATAAACTCCACGCTCCTCAGAATGGCATTCCAGGCCCACTGGGATCCTGCCCCAAGGTCTCTTCCATCTGCGTCTCCGGATGCTCTCCATCAGGCATCTTGCCTTCATACCCGACCACAGCACTTCCTGCTTCCTGCGTGCACGGCTCTGATTCCCACAGATCTCACAGTCCAAGAGAGACATCCCTCCATCCCCTCTTCTTGTGCACATGGTCAAGTCCAACCCACCTTGCAAGGTGCAGCCTTCAGATGGCTCCCTGAGGCCTCCTGCAGGCAGAAGCCTCTTGCTTTGGAAGTCCCTTTGCACCTGCTCTGAAACCCTGTCAAGACAGCCTGCCCCATAGCCAAACAAGAGTGGACACAGTCAGTTCCCCCCACTTGGCTGTCAGCTCCTTGGGTGAGCAGGACCCCAGTTTGACCCCCTTCTTCAGTTACCGGGGGCACCCCCATCCGGTCAGGTATCCAGCCCAAGAGTTGGGCTTTTCTTTAAAGGACGCCACAGTCAACATTTCTGGCTCTATGAACCGTATGCTCTCTGTTGCAACTATCAGTTTTGCCACTGAATGGTGAAAGCGGTCGTAGCCAATATGTAAACGAATGGGCACGACCGTTTCTAATAAAACTTTATTTATAAAAACTGGCTTCGAGGTGGATTTGGTCTGTGGCTATGCTTGGCTATTTCCCTGGCTCAGCCAATGTGTAGCGAAGGTGTCCCAGCAATGTTGACCGTTGGCTGGATGCATGGGAGAAAGAACAATGCACTAGTATTTGGGAATTGGATCTCTCAAGAACACAGAATCAGGGCCGGGGCCTTGCCACCACACAGCTATTTGCAAAAGGGGGGCGGGGGGAGAAAAAAGGTTGCCTTGCCTGAGAGGCATTCTCATTCGAGGAGACGAGGGGTCCCTGAGGGAAGTTGGCAGGTCAGCTGGGCTTGGTAGCATGGGAGGAAACCCGGAAGGCAGAGCACAGCCAGCCTTGTGGGCCAGGGATGTGGGGGGTAGCCAGCATGGCGTGATGGGGGGCTTGCCCAGCCCCCCCGGCTCACTCTTTCACCCCTTGGATTAAGAGGACTGGCGTCTTGGGTTACTGCTTCCACAGAGAAGATGCCACTTTGAGCAGCATGGCTACATAGTACACAGCCCTTGGCTTCTCACCTGTCTTCATCAACTGAGAGACAAGAACTTGACCTCAAAGGTCCTGAGAGCCGGGCAGGAGGTGGGTCCTTACGACTCGTTTGCACGACTGAGTTAACCTTGCACAAGGCGGGAGCCTGGAGCCCGGAGCCTAACACTCATCCAGACCTTCACTGTCCACACAGGGGCTTCCCTGCACCTCAGCCACTGGATGCTCCCCACCCATTCTCCCAAGTAAGCAGTGACTGTTGTCATGGCTCGATTCTCCACGAGAGAAGCAGTTTTGGGGACTGTGGGGGATTTGCCTGAGCCCTGAGGCCACGGAAGGTGGTGTCACCTTCTCTGGTGGACGGAGAGCTGAGTCGGGGGCCCCAGAGCCACCCCCTTCCAAACATTGCCATGGGATGTTCCGTCTCCAAGTCCCTTTGCCCTCACCATGCACAGCCGTGTTCACCGGCACCCCTGCCGTTCCACGGGAGGGGCAGAAACCTGCATCCTTAGAACTTCCGTGTGCCGGAGTGGGTGTGTGTGTGGGCTCTCTCAAAGGGCTGGGATCCTATGGAAGGTACAGATAAAGATTTACATGGGGACCTGCACTATAAACTCTGGGGCCCCAAACAAGGAGGGGGCACAAAATGGAACCCATGTCCCCAACAGCTAACCCCCTGGGGGTTTCAGAGCTGAAGGTAGAATATTTCCAGATCTTTCCCGGGTACTAGTGACCTGGATGATAAGCTGAATTTTCCTCTCTTTCTTCCGTATGAAGACAGAGGTCAAAGAAAGACAAAACTCACATTTCTCGAGAAGACATAGCCTTGTAGGGATGGAGGGAGGGCATGTTCTCTCCTCCGCGGTGCTCTGAGTACAAACCCTTCTCTGGAGAGAACCGTAATTCTGTCTGATAATGCCCATCCTTGTTTCCCAAGTGCGTGGAGAGCTGGGGCCACAGCTTTAAAAAGTTGACCATGAAGTGCAAAGTTGTGTGTTTACATCTTGTCTGATGGGAAAGTGCGGGACCAAACTGTTGAAGAACATTAGGCACGAGAACTCGAGATACAGTGATCCATCCCGGACTTTAAAAAAGAAATCAAACCAAACAGGTGAAGCCCACTTCCTGCTACCCTCTCCGTCTTTCTAATTTCTTCCCTTTTGTTGGACAAGAGAAGAAAATGATCAAATTAAGATGTGAAACAAAGAGGAACCCAAGTGGAGGCGAGAGGCCGCTTCCTCTCGTGATTCTGGAGAGACGGAGACCTCGTCCACGAGAGCGAAGGGAGGCGCGGCTCCCGGATCTCCTTCCTCTCCAGAAACTTCCACTCGGCCCTGGACGTCTCAAGCCCCCCCTCCCTCCCTCTCTCCCTCTCCTCCTCTTCCTCGGTGTGTTAAAACCCTGCCTCCCACCTCTCCACATTCAAAAAATTCTTAATGATGCAACCTGGGGTTGCCATGGCAACTGATTTCCTTGCCACCAAGGCGGTGGCCGGGCTACAAGGAGGCCTGTGATGGGGGCCGCCATTGAAATTGAAAATAATTTTGTTTTCCTTTCGAAATTAAGTAGGCCGCCTAAAGTGTCCCACTGTGGGGTTTTCCTGCCCCCAAAGACTAAGCCTCCCATGCGCTGAGATTCCCAGTTATTGCATTTCTTCCGTGTCTTTTATGACTTCCTTCTCCACCAGCCTATAGACGGTCCCTCTGGAAAAATAACAGGAACGCACTCTTTGTTATTTCTCTTTTGTCAGGGTCTGAAATGCTTCTATGGAGTCGAATGACATTTGATGGGTTCCCCCCCACCTCTTTTTAAAATTGCCTTTGGTTTCCCGTTCTTAAAAAACAACTAAGTTTCTTTCTCCTTGAATCTTGGGGACAGCTTTGTAAATAGCATCGGAGCACAAAGAGGCTATCTGGGGAAGGCCCGCTTGGCCGTCATCCCCCTTGGACCGGGCGGAGGCTGTCTCTCCCAGCTCTGGCAGGGGCTAGGCGCCTTCTAGAGCACTGCCTCTGTTTCCCCAGCACCTTGAACACACCCAGCCGGCCTTCCATCTTTCCCTGAGCAGGCCCTCTCTGAGGTCAGGGGTGGTTCTCTAACGCCATATTAACGAGGCACGCATTCTGCCTCAGTTTCCACTAAAGGGCCCGTCATCCCAGGGAGCTTAAAGCAAAACCCAGTTCAGTGTCTGTGAGGCCCCTCAGGCAGCTCTAGAATATGAAAAACGGAGTCGGGGTGTGGAGCAGGGAAGGCTTTTGGCAGAGCCTGTGACTTGGAAAGCAGAGCCATGTGAGCAAGCAGGGAGGAAGAGGGGGCCCACTCTGTCCCCCACCACGAGGGCCTATTTGGTGCGGGGGAGATGGTTTACCTTGGAATCAGGGGTGGGCCACATTCTTGCTCTGGGCATGGTGACGACTGGACTTATTTTTGTGACTCCCCAGTGGCCCTAGGTCAGGATGTGGCCAGCAACGAGCGGAAAAGCCCAGGGTAAAACTCCCCCATGAGCGCAGTTTAACGAGGAGGCGGGAGACAGCTGTGAAGTTGTCTTGTGCTCCTGTGAGACTCACACTCGCTCAGCATCCTTCCGGCCGTTGGTGAATCCAGGGAGGACATTCCCGCTCCTCTCCTGAGCCCCTGGGCCTTGGGGCTCCGTCAGCCCTCCTCCTTTTGAATTCTTTCCCTGTTTGGCTTTCGTACCAGCGATCTCTCCGTGACTTCCTCCCGCCCCTCCCTATGCTCCCTCTCAGCATCTTCCCGGGTCCTGTAAGACCTGTGTGTCCTGGTCACAGGTGGTCCCCGCTTCTCCGCTGCCCCTGAGCTCTCTGGGCAACCTCACTGCACCACTCGTAGAGTCACAGCCCCAGAGGTGTCTTCCCGGCCCGTGGGCTACCCTCGAAACACACTGCACACCCTTACGGTCGTTTCCCAGAGCTGCCCTGTGGGTGCGCCGGAGAACCTTCCGGTGTAACAGGTGCCCAACAGAACCCAATGTTTTATCCTCATGCTCCTCCCTCATTCCAACAACACGGTCAGCGGTGTCGCTGTCCACAGGGCAGACCCCTGGGAGGCGGCTTCGACTCTTCTCTCCCGCAGGCTCTGGGGTCGACCAGCTGGCTGGGCTGTCAGGCGGCCGCCATGCAAGGCAGGGGTCCACTGTCACCTCCTGCAAGGACCTCCCCCCAGCAACACCCCCCCCCCACCATAATGGAACATCCTGCCTCCCGCCCTGCCCCTCTTGCCACAGAGGAACTCTCTCCGATGCAAACATGCCTGGGACAAGCAGACTGGCTTTGTGTTGTGAGTGCAAGTTCAAGTCTGTTGTCTTTCTGAACTCGAGGAGTTTTCGGCGGTCCTCCTGGGCCAAAGGAAGGCTTTGGAAGGGGGAGACAGAGCCCCTGTGGGGGTCACGTTGCCATCCATTCCCCAGGGTTTCTCAGCCGCCCACGTGCGTCTCACCAGGGCAGAGGCAGGACGTGAATATAAGCTTTTAAGTCCTACACGGTTCGTGAAGGAGGAGCACTGGCTGCCACGGGCAAGGGCCTCACATTCGTTCTTCCCCTTCCCTCCGACTCCTCGGATGCAGCCCACAGACCAAGACGGCGTGGCCCTCTCGGCCTTTGCCTTGGCTCAGGCGTCCACTCAGTTCCCGCTTGCTGGTGCACCTGCTCTGGGCCAGGTCCGCGCCAGAAGCCCGGATGGAGGAGTCGGTAAGAACCCATCCCTGCTGTGCAGCAGCCCCCAGTGTAGGGAGGAGCGGACGCCAGAAGGGGGCGCTCTAAGGAGGGGCACTCCGCAGCTCCCTGGCTGGGCGGCCTCAGGCAGCCATCTGTGCCTCTGCCGCCCTTGGCTCGGTTCTGTGAAATGGGGCGGACGGAACCTTCTGTGGCTGGGCTGGGGGTCTGCAGGGGCAGGGGTGGATGCTGGCACCCCCTTCGGACCGTGGTCTTGGTCACATTGGATAACCCCACAGTCTCGGTTTTCCCACCTGCAAAGTGGGAACAGCCAGAGTCTGTTCCTATGGGCCCACAGCGACAGTCAGAGGAGACGGTGTGTGTCCGAAGATGCTCAGGGCGGCAACCTCCCGCCTGGGGATGTCCTGGGTGCATGGAGGGGGTTCTGGTGGGAACCCATCAGGAAGGGCGACCTGGGAGAGGGAATGACCGACAGGATGTGGGGGTGGGAAATAGGGGTGTGGGGTGTGTATGTGGTATTTGTGGGATGTGTGTTGGCGCATGTGTGTGTGTGTGTGTGTGTCTATCTCTGTGTGTCTGTGTGTGGGGTGTGTGAGTTCATCTCTGGGTGAGTGTGTCTAACTGTGTATGTGTGTGTGACATGTATGTGTGTGTGTTGTGTGTGTGTGGTGTCTATCTCTGTGTGTCTATCTCTGTGTGGGTCTGTGTGTGGTGTGTGTGTATTTATCTCTGTATAAGTGTGTCTATCTGTGTGTGTGGTGTATATCTCTGTGTGTCTGTGTGTGGGGTGTGTGTGTTCATCTCTGGGTGAGCGTGTCTGTCTGTGTGTATGTGTGTGACGTGTATTTGTGTGTGTGGTCTATATCTCTGCGTGTCTATCTCTGTGTGTGCCTCTCTGTGTGGGTCTGTGTGTGGTGTGGGTGTGTTTATCTCTGTGTAAGTGTGTCTATCTGTGTGTATGTGTGTGATGCGTGTGTGTGTGATGTGTGTGTGTGTGGTATATATCTCTGTGTGTGTATCTCTGTGTGGGTCTGTGTGTGGTGTGTGTGAGTTCATCTCTGGGTGAGTGTGTCTGTGTGTGTCTGTGTGTGTACGTGTGTGGCGTGTGTGCCTATCTGCGAGTGTGTCATCTTGGGCACCTGGTGGTGGGACCTGGGGCTGGAGATGAGAACAAGGGTCTCGCGGGCGGCCGCCTGGGCCTTGTTAAACCGCTGTGACACCACTCTTTGTCCTCTGACCCTAGGGAGCCGCTGGAGGTTGAACAGGGGTGTGGAGTGTGGTCCGTCCCCCCTGCAGGGAGGAGTGTGGAGCAGAGTCAGCAAGGGACTGTTAGGTGCAGTCTGGAAGGCTGGGTGGTGGTGGCGGGCAGGGCCCACGCCCAGCCTCACAGGGAGCATCTGGATGATTCCTCGGCCTCCGGAGGCCCCCGCAGGCAGGTGCAGGCCGGCGCCGGGCATCTGGACCCTCCAGAAGCCTCGCCCCTGCTGTCCGGGAGCTCACAGGGCATGATGCCAGCTTCTGCTTTTCCCCATGCCACGCATTCTAAGAGTTTCTAGAACATCTCTCTCACATTGCTGGGATCTGAGACAAGATCACACAACCACGTTGAAAACTCCACATCTCATTTTTAGACCTATAGTTTGGCGGACCTTAGGACAACTAATTTCGTACCCACGGCAAGTAGTACCCGACACACAGCAGGCACTCAGTAAATCTTTGGTGAATGAATGAGTGGTTTCTGGGCGCACTCCCCGTCCTGTTCTGAGAGCAGACCAATCCCCCTCTTGGGGTTCCCTGCTTGTATCGGGAAGCGTCCCTGGCCAGGGCCCCAGCCTGGCTCGGTGGGGACAGACTTGGCATGCCGGGAGCTGACAATCCTTTCCAGCCTGTTTCCTTCCGTCTGCTGATCTCCTTCCTCACACTGAAGTTCAGGAAGAAATGGATGTTCCTGCCCAACAACATAGGACACGAACCCTTTGTCTGGGTTGGTGCCATGAGGGGCTCGAGCCCTGGGGTGGACAGAGTGGTGGGGTCCCTGCTGCGGGGAGACGCCCGGTGAGGCCACATTCCAGAACACCAAGCCATTTAGTCTCAACCAGGAGGTGCTGGGTGACTTGGAGAGGCACAAATGCCTTAGGGATTCGAGAAATTCAATTAAATTTAGATAACCTTCATACTTACCATCCAATTCCCACGCACCCAACCAAACAGACCCCTGAACCATCTCAAATTTGCCCAGCATTAACCCTCTTCTCTTTGTCTCTCCCCACTATCTACTGAGATAAATGGAGGTCCCCAAGGAAAATTCTTCCTTTTGAGACTTTTCAGACCTCCTAGGCAAAGTCGATTTATGCGGCATCACTGGGGGTTAAGGAAGAGCTCAGAGCCTTGAATGGAAACAGAAAGTGTGTCTATTTACCTGGAAAGCTTCCTCTTCAGCTCCTTCACACTTGAGGCCTCGGAACATCGCAGGAACAATGCCTGGAAATGCAACAGTCGAAGCGGAAGGCGGTGTGATTCACGGGAGTCAAGGTCTTCTGTGATTGCGCGAGGACGTGCTGTAATGATGATAAAGCACTCAGAAAGTAATGATGTGCCTCCATGTGCGCATGAGGCACTTTTAATTTTTTTCTTTTGTGACAAAGAGAAAATTGAAGTGGGCAGCTGCGGCGGAACATATACTGTGGTCCCCAACTTATGCTGAGTGATCGGTCTAGGAAGGTCCAGCACCGTCGTTGAAGGCATTATCACCCACACAAAATTCTTTTAGAGGCTGAGAAGCCGACCTTTGTCTCTGTCGCGTTTTCTTGCCCATGAACGCGTTTCTGCTGAAGTGCTGTCTCTGGAGTGGGGTACTCCGCTGGTGTCTGCGGGCTGTGGACGTTTGGAGCAAGACTTGTAGATGGAGGAGGTGTGATACGGTTTGGTGAGGGGTGGGGGGAGCATGCTAGAAGGATTTTCAGGAGAGCAGGGCTCTAGTTCGGGGTATATAAGTTAGCAGATGGGAACCTAGGGAGCCCCAATGAGCGGGACATGTTTTGGTTAGGTTTTGCTACAAAACGCTGTATAAGGAACCACCCTTAAATGCACGAGTTTTAAAGGTCATAGACTCTCATAAATCCGCAGACTGGCTGGGCTGGGCTTGGCAGCTCTGCTTCACTGTTGAGTCTGCTGGGTGAGGTGGCTCTGCTCCACATGGGCTAATTCTGGGCCCAGGCAGAAGGGATGGCAGGTACCCAGGGGAAGGGCTCCTTGGGCAATGGCAGAAACGTAAGACAACATGGCCTCTTTAGGCTTAGGCTGGAACTGGCTGACTCGTGCTGGCCCATATGCCATTGGCCAGAGAAAGCATCAAGGCCAAACCCAAAGTCAACAAGTGGGGGTAATACTGCATCCATGATGAGGCCCTGGCAGGGGTGTGAATGCCAGGACGAGGGAGGAACTATCGTCAGCCATTCCATCCCCACATGAAACAACATCTGTTGAGTATCTGTCACTTACCATTTACTTATTCTGGTCTCTTATATCTGTTGTCTCATTTTTTCTTCTCAGCAGTTTTGGAGAATTGGAGTTATTATCCCACTTTACAGATGATATTTGGGGAGGTAAAGTAACCTGAAGAAGATTTCATAGCAGAGTTGGGATTAGAATTTAAATCTGCCTAACCCCAAAACCCAGACTCTTTCATCCATCCATCCATCATTCATCCAACCGTCCATCCGTCCATTATTCATCCAATCATCTATCCATCCATCCGTCACTCATCCAATGATCCATCCTTCCAACCAACCATCCATCCACATATTCATTCTTTCAACCAGTATTTCTTGAGCACTTTTCATACAAAAGACAGTGAGCATGAGGAGAAGTCAATAAAATGAAGGAGATCAGACAGACATGTTTTTAAAACACCTACTATGTGCAGAGCAGTTTTACATGTGACATCCAGTTTAATTCTTCCAACAGCTCGAGGAAAATTATGTGAGGTCTGGCAGTGGAGAAAACAAGACTCACAGAGCTCTGTCCCTTGCCCCAGTGTTATGCAGCTGGTAAAGGCAAAGCCAGAATAGAAATCTGCTCCTTCCAAAGCCCTATGCCTTCTGTTTCCAGGTGCTAGGCCATCTGCCCCTGCCCCCCGACCCTTGGCTTTGTTTCTCCAAATGGGCATATCCAGCCACCACCCTTGAGCTCTTCTTGGTAGGAAAATCTTGTCATGTTGCTCCAGCCATGATTTTTGCTGAAAGGTCAGGGGAACCTGCACTGAGAGTGGCAGACTGGAATTTGTTGCACGGCACTGCATCTTTGTTGGCTAGAGATGGCCAGGCTGAGGCGGGAGAACCAGAACAGATGGAGGAGTTTCTTGGCTGCTCTTGGTGCCATGTCAACGGCGCTCCTTTGCAAAGACCCTTGGTAGAGCGTGGCCTGTGTTGGGCACTCCTCCCCAGGCTTCTAGTGCCCAGGAGAGGGCTGACATTGCTTCTGGCTGGGTGAAGTGTCTTTCTGACCCCTGGGGACAGTCTGCTGGGGACTGGAATGTTATCTTGAGGCCGCAGAGCCAGAGGAAGGTAGAAATAGGAGAGAACTGAGCCTGGAGAAGGTAGCAAAAGCTACCCTGTGCTCAACCTGGATGCTCCACAATCCCGGCTGTTGTCAAGCCCGAGGGCTGCTGATGTGCTTGCGCTCAAAGAGCGAGCGGTGGGCCCTTTTGCTGGAAAACTGTCCTCAGGAGCAAAGTCTACCTAGTTCACGTACACAAATGACCAAGAGTGTTTGGGAACCAAAGTCTGGGTACCACAATGCCCTCGCCTCTCACTGGAGCCACACTGAGGTGTGCCAGGGCACCTGAGGGTCTGCACCACAGCTGCCCTCTGTGGACATTTGTCAGATATCACTCGCTTATGTGGCCCACTTGCCTCCCCAGCCCACCTCCTTTCTCCTCTGGGCACAGTTTCCTAACCATTATTTCCTGGGAACTCTCAATGCAGAGGCTGTTTCTGGGGAACCCGTCCTAAGTCAGAGAGGCAGCAAGGTCTGAAGGAGAAACAAGTACTAACTTACACGGAGCAAAGCCAACTCCAGGTTTACTTACAGCTGGGGTGACCCTCACTGAGTCCGGATGATCAAAGGTCATTGGTGCAGTTGGGGTTTTGTTGAGTGGTCTGGGCCGTCCTCGCTCTCATCAGTTCAGCAAACGTGAGCTGAGCACCACCTGTGTGCCAGGCTTTGTACACTAAGACACAATCAGTGGACAGAGAAACCCATTCTCTGTCGTCAAGGGAGATGGGGGAGGATGTGCAGGAGATGCAGGGGAGCACTGAGCCCACTTTGTGGGGGGAGACAGGTAAGGACACACGGTAGGAAGCAGGTAGGATTGCTGGGGGGGACATAGTGGAGGGGAGGCTGTCCCAGGCAGAGGGGAGAGCGTGAACAATGGCAGTGGAGACACAAGAAGCTGCGGACCAGATTTGCTACAAGACCTCGCTGAGGGCAGAACGTAGCAGACGCGACCAGGGACATCCGTAGGGGCAGGGGCAGAACAGCTTTGTTGGCTGCTGTAGGAAGTTGGCCCATAGTCAGGGCAGCCAAAGTGGAGCTTAAGCAAGGTGGTGACATGGTCTGACGGAAATTCTAGAGAGCACACGTCTGCTGCTGTGTGGAGGACAGCCTGGAGGGGTCCGGCTGGAGACAGGAGGCCGTACCTCCTGAGACCCTGCACCAGAGAGAGAGGCTGGTGAGGAGGGGACTCCTCCCTGGCACTTTAGGCTCTGGTCAGGGCAGAGATCTCAGATTCCCTCCTTTCATTCTCATGATGCCATGTCTGCTCATGCTGACCCTCTTCCTGGTCTCCCTTCATGCTGCTTGGCCACTGGGCTCTCCCTCACTTTCCATCAAGCCCCAACTCCACCACTATCCGCAGCGGCCTTTCCTTGACTTCCTGTGGCTGATGAGGGACTCCATGCTTGGGGTCTTTGACCTGCTACCCCTCCCCCACCTGTGTTCTGTAGCTCTAGGAACTCGTTGAGAGTTGGGGCCACATTTTCCTTCTCTGTGTCCTCCCTGTACTTCTTGGCCCTTAGATGTGCTCCAAAATGTGTCAAGGGGAAAACCATCATGGACACTGCTGAGGGGTGTGGCCGGAGCAGAAGCTGTGCCACACACCTATGACCCCAGCAGCCAGCAGAAACTGGCACAGAGTGGAAAGTGGCTAAATGCTGACTGATCACTCATCACGGTGAGGCTCTGGAGTCAGGGATAAAGGGAGTGACTACAGTTCTCTGGGTTTTCTTAGGATCACAGGGCGATGGGTTTTATGCACCTCCATCACTGTACCTTCCACCATAGATGAACCCAGAGTTACAGCTGGTCCGTCTCCAGATCCCTATTCCTCACTCCCACCACCGTCTGGCCTGACAGCCCGCCTTGTGCTAGCTGGGTCCTTCCATCCTATGTCCTGCAGCCTTGGAATGCTGTCCTTATGCAGCCAGCGGACGGCTTAAGGTTGCAAGGGTGCACGGGAGGGTCCTCTGGGCCAGGCTTGGAAGTGGCACCCTTTCCTTGGAGCCAGGCTCCCTCAGCCAGAACTCAGTCATGAGGCCACACCTAACTGGAAACACCTGGTCTACCTGCTTGAGTTTTGATGGCTCACCTCCCCGCACAGGTGAGTTCCTTCACCTCTCCAAGTTAGCTTTTGCTGTGAACGAGGAGGAACCAGACCCCCTTGCTCTGCCGTCATGCGGGGCGACTGTGCTGCCCCAGAACATGCTCTCCTTAGGACCTGGCTGCACCGAGAACTGGGAGCTCTCTCTCTCACTACCCTTCTTAAATCGTTGTTGTTGGGGGCGCCTGGGTGGCTCAGTCGGTTAAGCGTCTAGCTTCAGCTCAGGTCGTGATCTCACAGTTCGTGGGTTTGAGCCCCGTGTTGGGCTCTGTGCTGACAGTTAGCTCAGAGCCTAGATCCTGCTTTAGATTCTGTGTCTCCCTCTCTCTCTGACCCTCCCCTGCTTGCGCAGTCTCTGTTTCTCAAAATTAAATTAAAAACATAAAAAAAGATTGTTGTTGTTGCTGGTATCAAACCTGGCCTCAGCACCATTGTGTGAGGACAAAAGCCACTGTTGCAGCATCCCACAGAAGCACCTCTGTCCTGACCCGGAGGAGACCCCCACAGCGCCCCTCCCAGCACCCACAAGTTGTCTGAGAGCCGACGTCTTCCGCTGGCTAGGTGCATGAGACAGAGACATTTGAAAGGCCTCTGTGACACTCATAATAACCCCTGGCCAGCACGCGGTTGTGCGTCCCAGACCGTCCTCTGCACCCTGTCGGGTGTTGTCACTGTCACTCAAAATTCTTGGAAAAATAAACTTTCGTGAATCCATTTTCACATCGAATGGGAACATGTAAGTCTGCTTCTTTCAACAGAAATGCTTTCAGAGTACCCCCCCTCTTCCAATTTCTCCTTCTTTAAATAAAAGACTCCTTTTTCCTCTCTCTCTCTCTCTCTCTTTATCCTTGGCTGTATTGTTCAGCAGGCAGTATTATGTGGAGGTTTTTCTACAGTGGGAGTCTTTGATGACCCTCGTCTTAAAAAACTGCTTAAGCATCAATAATAGCCCATCCAGCGGCTCTCTAAAAATAAACATCTGCTTATAAAGAATTTAACCTGGGAACACCACACTTTAGAGAAGAGGGCATCCTTAATGGACTCTCAGTGCATAGCCGAAAAGGAGTGTATTACAGCTGGAAACTGACAGCCTCTCATTGTCATGTACCAGGGATACTGCCAACAGCTGGGCTGGGGGCTCGGAGCTGGGGGGTGGTGATGGCGGCTTGCTGGGAGCTGCAAAGGAAGGGCACCTAGGACAGACTTTATTAGTGTTTGGGCCATCCTTTGGCCACCCACGAAGAGGGGGAGGTGGAAAAGAAGCCAGGAAGGAACGGAAGGGGAGGCATGTGGGGTATGGCAGTGAGGACAGGAAGTAGGATGCAGCCAGACAGGGTCTCCTATTCTGGTTTTGCCACTTTCTGGCTGCAGGACTCTGTGCACACCCTCAAAGCTCTGAGCTTCGTTTACACGTCCCTAACCTGGAGATGCTGAATCCACACCGTTACGGGTGCTGGAAGGATCAGGAATGGTGTGTACGAAAACTCCAGGACAGCCTGGGAGATTGTGGGCATTCAGTAATACAATGGTGGTTATAACTGAGTCCACCCATTGGGCAAAACAGGCTGAAGCATTGCAGAGTGCAGATGAAAAAGAGATGAGACTCTGTGTTTTGGGTCCCGGGATGCAGAACTGGGGGGCATCCAGGGGCATGGTTGAAAAGACCCAAAAGTTGGTTGGGAGTTTGCTTGCGGCCAATCCTACCATTGATGCTACAAGTGTCACCCATCAGGCTCTCCCCACCAACAGCCCCATGAGGATGCTCTCCCATTTCTCAGGTAAGGGGGCTATGAGCCCCCAGCCTCCAGGAGGGGCTGCGGTGGAAACTCCGAACTGGGCTCTTTCTTGCACATGATGATCATTCATTCCCGTAGTGTGCACCTGCTCAGAATTTCTTCCCCATCATCTTGCGCAACCTGAAAATGTAAACAGTGGCCCAGCCATTCCATCCGACTGCCCATCAGCAAGGATTTCACCATTTCCCATGGCGCAAAGTGCCTAGATGGTATATGGATACAGGTAGGGGAGAGGTGGCCATGCTAAGGTCTCCATTCTCATGAAACCTCATGCAGATGATGAGCTAGAGATGGATAGGCAATGACAGGTGCTGGTGACAATGGGAAAGAGCCGAGCCCTCATCCATGGAGGGTGGGAATGTGAGACAGTGAAGCCGCCCCAGAAAACAGGCTGGTAGTTTCCCAAATGGTAGAATATAGAGTCACCATCGGCTTCAGCAATTCTGCTCCCAGATATGTGCCCAAAAAGAATGAAAACATGTGTCCACCTAAACAGTTACACACAAATGTTCACAGCAGTGCTGCTCGTAATAGCTAAAAGTGGAAACAGTCCAAATGTCCAGCAGTAAAAAGACAGATAAACAAAATGTGGTCTGTCCACACAATGGGATATTATTCAGCCATAAAAAGGAATACAGCACAAATACACTCCACAACGTGGATAATGCTTGAAAACAGCATTCTGAGTGAGAAAAGCCAGTCACATAAGCCCACATATTGTATGATTCCAATTGTATGAAAAGAACAGGCAAATCCGTAGAGACAGAAGGTAGATTAGTGGTTGCTTAGAGCTGGGGGGATGAGAGAACGAGGGTACAGGACTTATTTCTGAGGTAATAAGAATGTTCAAAACGGACTGTGGGGATGGTTGTGGACACCTGTGAAGATGTTAGAAGTGCCGCACGATACAGTTTAGATGGGTGGATTGTATGGGATGTGGTTAGTGTCTCTAACAGGGTGTTATTTAAAAAGATGATTTGTAGAGGAGTGGGTGCCTGAAAAATAAAATTAGGGTGTTATTTCCAGAAGATTCCAGAAGACACTGGGTGGGGAAAAGCAGTCAATGGCTTCTTTTATACAACTGTCGTAAAGATGAAATGATACCGTGTGCAAAGGTGGCTTGTTTGGCACCCGATAGTTGGGGGACTTCAGCAAACAAGTCTGCTTTCTTTTCCTGCTTCGTGAATATCTTAGGGTAGACTCAAAATCCCAACGGGCTTAGCAAAGGCCACAGGGCTTCCTTACTACTTGGAGGTGGGAAACGGCTGTAAGCCAGACTTTTTGACAGGGAGGAAGCAGGTGAATGTGTCCCATAGCCAACTGACCTTGGGCAATGCTTGGGTCCTGTAGGAGGTCACGTGCACCTGTCAGTGTATGTGTGAGTCTGGCCAAGGACACCCCCACCCCCACCCCAAAGAGCATCTAGTGCGATGGGTTTTCTAGGGAATCAATTTGGGAAGTATTGAGATTATTATGATCTATAATCAAAGTGTCAATAGGATGTCAAAATGCCAGAGTTGGATCCTTTTGTCAAGGGTGCAGCAATCACACCAGAGACACTCTTCCTGATCTAGTTCAAGGTCTCCATTGTGTTAACCTAGGTTCTTCCCTCTGTCCCTCAGGCCACCCCACCTCTCGGGGAATGGGTCTCTCAAAGTGCTTCAAGGCCACTTGGGTTTGGTGCTTGGGGGGTAGGCAAGGCTGGGAAAGTCTCTGCTATGCCTGGGAGTCAGCCAATGAGGCCACGTGGCCTTGGGGTCACCCTGTGCCATGAGAGAATGAAGTCCTGGCCATTCCTAAAAGAGGGTCTTCAACTTCTCAAAGCCTGAGAACATCAGACAGCAGAAGGCGGCGGACTTTCTGATGGGATCTCCTGTCTAGCTCTCCCTCCTGACTTCTCCGAGGCCTTCCTGAGGACCCAGTTCTTCATATGCGAAATGGGGTAACAATGCCTGTCTCCTGAATTACGGGGAGTTTTAAATGAGACAAGTTTCTGTGAAAACACCTAGCAGAGCGACACAGAGCACATAGATGCTCATTAAAACTTCGTTGTCCTCATCACGGCCCTCAGCATCAAAGGAGCACCCCCAGGTGACCACTGCCTTCCAGATCACTCACTGATGCCTTTGCAGAGCGTTGCATACTGTATCCATTGTATGTTCCCCAGAACTGTGAAATGCCCTTCCCACGTCTGGGCACGGAAACAGGTGTGTCCGGATGACTTAGCTGGGGTCAAGTTTCCCTACCCCTACGAGGATACATCAGAGCGTGGGGTTCAGTCCTGATCGCTTAGAGTGCTTGTCTCTTTCCTCTCTCCAGTGAGCCGCTGCCTCCCCTGACATTGCCCGGCACCGCATTGCAGGAGACCTGCAGGGCGCTGAGGAGGGTCTATTTAAAAAGCCAGAGCACATCACCCCCCAGATATCCACCTAATGTATTCATGCCATAGGTCCTTGGCTGGGGCGCCTAAGTAACAGGATAGGTCTTTGGGGGCTGGTTTTAAACTTGGTGCCTGTCTGTGGGGACACCACTGTTTTCTCTCAGCCTTGGCGGAGAGCTCCCTGTGGCCGGGCAGCAGGCAGGGGCCTGGGGGCCAGACCCAGGGGCCCACTGAGAAACGTCCCCTGTGGGCCCTCACACGTCTGCCTGGTGAGTTGTTTGCTGCCTCACGGGAGAAGGCAATTTATTGAGCACCTACTGTGTGCCAGGCACAGTGTTAAGTGCTCAGGAATCAGCAGTGGGGAAATGGGCAGGAAATCCCTGCCCTGGTGCAGCTTACCGTCGATTGACAGGGGACAGAAATAACTGAGAAAATGTAATAAAGCGTGGAGGGCGGCAGTAAGCACTGTGGGGCAGGCCAAGCTGGAGCGGGGGCGGGATGCACGGGGCGGCTCCTCGGGCAGAGGACGGAGAGCCCTGGCCTCTGCACTCCGCGGGATGGGTGGCCAGTCGGGGCTGTGGGCATGTGCCAGTGGGCACGCTGTGGGTGGTGGCTTGGGGAGGGCCCTCAGTGGGGTATTCTGGAAAGCAGGGACTGTGGAGGGGAGAATCAGAACTGCCCGTATAAACAGCGGGCTGGGATTTGGACATTGGGTGATGGGCTCAGGCACCCAAGTGAGGCGATGGGCTCAGGCGCTTGGGGCCCTGGAGGGGCTAACAAGAAGCTCGCCTTGTGCAGATTCCACATGTGGCCCCTGGAGCCCCGTTCCCGGGTGCAGCCAGGCAGTGAGAAGCCGCTAAAACAAATGTGGGCGTGATCTCAAGTCTGGCACCGTGCGCTGTGCCTCAGCGCTCCTGTGTTAAAAGGGTCACGTTGATAAATGCACGCATTTGGGGTGTGTCGTGAATTTTGTGACCACCATGGCATTTCGCTGTTTCGGGCCCCCTCTTGACCTGGGAGGAGGTGGCTTTCGTGCTCGAGCTGACGACGTTGGTCTCTCCACACGGATTAAATACTTACTGCTGCCTCACAGCCAGCAGCACCCCAGGGCTGGGGGTCCGGCTGTGAACAAGCAGATGACAGTGTCTGCCCTCGGGGGGCTTATGCTCTCGCTAAGTGAGACAAACAGATGAAATGTATCATATGTCAGAAGGTGGTGGAGGCCATGGAGATAAAGCAGGGCCAGGAGACAGAGAATAGGGGCAGGTGGACAGGGCCGGGGGCGGGGGTATCGGGGAACAGGAGTAGAGCGTGGACGTTGGTGCCCTGGACCACATGCGGAGGACGGGTAATGTAGGCATTCTGGATGCCGTGGCGGTGGGGGGGGCTGATGTGACCTGGGGAAGAAGCCATGGACCATCTGTCCCTGACACCACAAGGCAAATGGTGATAGTGAGGCGGGGCGTGGTGGTGGGTGGAGAGAGTGGGGGTCTTTCAGGAGCAGGCAGAGCCTTCTAGGCTTGGGGCATGGGTAGGGACGGAGTGGGGAGATAGAGGAGGGCCACGTCCACTCTTGTGCTGAAGGCTCCCCATGTCTCTGTCCTCCTGAGGCTATATTTTGGCCCACATGGCAGTGGGGAGACCAGGAGCACCTGCTCCAGGAGTCACCCTCGGCCAGTGAGAAAGGAGAGTTGGTGGGTTAATGTCCAGCTCCCTTCTAGGGTCATGGTTGTCAGCCCTGCCTGTTCTCCAGATGGGCTGAGTTCTCTGTTCAGGCTCCTGGTCAAGAGGTCGAGGTTCGTAAAGAAGCAGGATCAGGGGGCACCTTGGTGGCTCAGTTGGTTGAGCATCCGACTTCAGCTCAGGGCATGATCTCATGGTTCGTGGGTTCGAGCCCCTGCATTGGGCTCTGTGCTGACAGCTCGGAGCCTGGAGCCTGCTTCGGATTCTGTCTCCCTCTCTCTCTGCTCCTCCCCGACTCATGCTGTTTCCTCTGTCTCAATAATAAAATAAACATTAAAAAAATTAAAAAAAAAAAGCAGGGTCGGGAGAGCTCACAGGTGTCAGAAAGTCACACACAAATCTCACTTCCAGACTTTATTTATTTATTTATTTATTTTTGAATATAACACAATTTATTTTTTTAACATATGCAATTATTTTCCATCATTTACAATACAGTAGTTACAATGACACTCCAAACAGAAAACTTCCAGACCTTTAAGAGAGAGCATCCTTGCGAGCATCCAGTCGTGAGATCTCCGGTAGGGTGCCGGGGCCTCTCTGAGCAGCGCTCTTTCTCCTGTGAAACGGGGGTGACTGTCCCCATCACAGCTTGCTGCGTTCTACCTCTCTCTTGTGCTCCCAAATAAAGAACACGCAAAAAAATCTAAAAAATAATAAATAAGAAAATACTCTTAAAGAGTGTAGAGAGGAGATTGGTTTAGGAGCGGCTGTGGGCTCTGCTCCGCCACTAAGTGGCGAGAGGCCTCTGGGAAGGCGTAGCATCTTGGTGGACCTCAGTCTCCCCATCTGTGAAATGACGCGGCTGAATGAGATCATCTAGAACGTTCCTTCCTGCCCTATCTTTTCCAGTCTCTATTGACTTGGAATAAAAGCAGTTCTTAGTGCTGACATAAGTACCCATCCCCATAGCTCTGAAGTCTCAGGGTCAGATTTTCTGCTTACCGGCCCCATGGAGATTGAGTCTGCCTGCTGGGATCAGGCCTTTGTGCACAGATTCTTGAAGGATAATAAGTCCTTTTCTTATCTGGCAGTGCATTAGGGATAAGATGACTATAATTTCTTGTCTGCGAAGACTCAGCTTTGCAGGGAAAGTTCCTCCTCGCAGGAGCTCAGGATAGAAATGACAGCAATGCAAACGTATGGGAAATTAGAGGAGAGAAAGGGACTCCGGCACGGCTCTTCTGGTATTTTCCATCATTCAGCTTGTTTGAGAAATAGGAAAAACACATTGTCTGTTTCAAAAACAACCTGTCAGGAAATTATGAAGAACTCTGGATTCCTGTGTAATCACGATGTCTCCCAAAGTGTGCAAATTATACACGCGGTGAACGGGAATTCATTTATTTCCAGGAAATCAGTTTGGAAGAACTTAAAGTTGGGCCCTCTTTGTTGTGGTGCTAAAGGAGATTTTAAAAAGGGAAATCTTCTAAATAGACACATCTATATCATGCACAAAGGGGGAACCAATCAATAGGTTGTTGGGACATTTCTTCTTTACATTTGTATTGGGAAACAAATGTGACAGTAATATTAAAGAAAATTGTCAAAAACTTCCCAAATTCTAATAATTATTTCCTTTTTGCTATGCTTATTTTAGTGCTTGTCTGTGAGCATACATATTTTATAATATTGTAAATGCCATAGTTCTATTTCATGTCTTAAACTTTTCCTTTTAATGGTACATCATAAGCTTATTTCCTGATGGGACAAGGTCTTTATCGCTGCCATTATTCAGAGCTGTGTAATAGTCCAGCCAGTGAAAATAGGCCAATGGGGGCGCTCATTCCCCGAGAGTCAAATGTTTGGGTTTTCTCCCCTCCATGCCCACTGATGCTGATCAAGCTTCCGGTAACATAGTCTCCGTCTCATCCTCTCATCTCCTGAATTAGTCCAAGGAGTGGGGATTACTTGTTCAAGGACATTTTTATGGTCATGTGAAAGTCGCTGTCTTTGCCCTCCCAAAGTAGTCTATCATACGATGCCTTGTTGTGCGGGGTTTTCAGCTCGATCTCTCCAGCTCTGCGTAGGACTGTTGAAGATTTCTCCCCTAATTGTCATAGCATGTAGCTCTAGGGTGCTTGAGTCTGTCCGCCCCTTCTGTGGAGTTTTCTGTGGCCCCCTTTTACAGAGGGGGAAACAGAGGTGAATGGCTGCCCTAGGATGTCCGGAAGGATGCTGGTTCCGCTAGGGCTGGCTTATCCGTGCCACACTGTCTGCCTAAGGAGCCCTCCCATTCTGTCAACTGGACAAGAACCCGCCACCTGCGTTTGCAGAATGCCTGCTGAGTTCAGGGGACATGGAAGAGGCAGGAGACCTGGTGATGTGTCAGGAGGGCCCCTGCCCCTCTGGTCAGGGAGACTGGTCAGAGCTCAAGGTCCTGGGAACGGCCACCATGCATGTAGGTGGTGTCCCATACAGCTTCTCAGAGCCTCGTGACCTAATCTGGAAAGAGGAATAAGGTCTGATGGCCAGGCAGCAGACACTAGGATCCGGGTGGGCACCGGGGACCAGGGGGGCCTGACCCTTGGGGGAAGGTGCGTGCAGTGGGGACTGACTCGGAACTTCGGCAATGATCTTGGAGGGGCAGGAGGCCACTTCCTCCTTCCTGGTGGTCCCATAATGAGGTACGAGCTTCTTTCCCTGGGCTTGGGTTTGGGTCTTACCCATCTCGTGTTTTTCCTAGAATCTGACACTGACCTATGGAGCATAGCTGCTGAATGGTGGAGGGAAGGATCCATGATGTGGCCTCAAGAATCTTTACAGGCTGTTCTGGCCCTGCCAGCTTCCACCTCAGATCCTGGCGAGCTTGTCACTGCTTTCAGGATGGAGTCCGAGCACCTTCTTCCTGCCGGCAGGTTCCGTGGTGGCCCTGCCTCGCAGGGCACCCCGTGGGGAGTTGGCTAGGAGCGTGGAAGCTGGGGCCTGGAAGAGGCTGAGAGCATACCTTGGGCCAGCGTGTCTGGATTCACAGCCCCACTCTGCCACTTACCAACCACGTGGCTGGTGGGCATCTCTGTGCCCGTCCTGTCACTTTCATGGAGATAAAAGGAGAATCTACTTCTGGAATTGAATAAGAGGATGCATGTAGGGCGTTGTCCCTGGCATGGGGTATTAGCTGTTCTGAGTATCCTCTCCACAGCCATTGTGTCAGAGAGGGGCCCCACAAGAAGATGCCCTCATTAGAAAAGAACCCAAACCATGGGGCACCTGGAGGGCTCAGTCAGTTAAGTGTCCGACTTCAGCTCAGGACATGATTCATGGTCAGTGAGTTCGAGCCCTGCATCGGGCTCTGTGCTGACAGCTCAGCGTCTGGAGCCTGCTTCGGACTCTATCTCCTCTATTTGCCACTCCTCTGCTCACATTCCCTCTCTCTGTATCAAGAATAAATAAAAATTAATAATTTAAAGAAAATAACCCAAAATACTACTCATGTGGGATGGACAGAGTCAGCCGCAGTCTGGACCGACGGTGTGGCCCCTCGCAGAAAATGGGCACAGAGACAGGGATGCTCACTCTCGCGATCAGAGAAAAACAACCAAACTCTTCATTTGCAAAAAAGAAAAAAGATTAAAAAAAGAAAGAAAGAAAGAAAAGAAAGCAATCTCACTTAAGAAAAGAGGAAAACTCAGCTCATCTCAGTTTATCCAAAACCTTTTCATATTTTCAGTTTTAATAAGATGTGACGGAAGCTGACATTTTTGCGAGCACCAAGAACTCACGTCACTTTGAAAACTTGCGAGTTGATTTGAAGAAGCACCAAGAGGTAGCCAAGACTCGCGCTGCTCACAGATGGTGGGGGATTAGGCGCCAGTTTGCCGAAAAGCTTGGAATCGGCAGACGGCGGAGGGCAGCTGGCTGAGGCCACCCGTGGGCACACAGGACGGGCTGCCCGGCAGGAGGGCCCTGGGGCCTTGGCCACACCCCACCTGGCCCAGGTGAGAGGCTGGCGGGTCTTCATTCGGTTCCCTCCTGGGGCTCACGTGAGAGGCCAGGATGGGCTCCAGGGGCTGGGGGGGCGGTGCTTGTCCTTGGCACATGCGGAGCCCAGAGCGCAGACGGAGGCCCACCCTCCCCACCACCTAGCTGTGTGGCCCGGGCACATTCTTAATATCTGTGGGGCTGAGTTTCATCTTTGGGAGGAAAAGGGAAAGAATAAGAACGTGGAGAAGTAAGCACAGCTATCCTGTAGGGTCATTGGGAGGAATTACAAGAACATATGGAGAGATGCCTTCATAACTCGAAAGTCCGGTTAATTAATTCCCCAAATGAGGTGACAGGAGGGGCAGAAGGGCATGTGGGGAAAATGAGGAATTCACAATTAATTATGGAATTCATTCAACAAGCCTCTAGTCAGCTGTTCTGGGTGTGAGCTGACTGCTCGGGGGGAGAGGGGCCTGGGCAGGGGGTACAGAAGGCATTTAGGCGGAAGTCACAGCCTGGAACAGACCGGGAGTCGGAGTGGGCGAGGCCTGTGGGGAGAGGGATCCTGGGCCAGCCATGCGGTGGGGGCCTGAGGGAGACCCCTGGTGGCTGCACACAGACTCTGAACACGCAGAGTTGTGATGCCATGGGCCACTGCTGCGTTCCAGTCACATTGGCATGTCAGGAGATCAAGCTGTCCTTGCATGAAATGCCTGGGTCTTTGCATGACCTTCCAGATGCTCCGGGGCTGAGCTTCTCCTCTGAGCCAGACCTGAGGCCAAAGGCGGCTCAGAGATGGTGTTTCCTGTCTCTGGGAGTTTGCGTGGGTGAGGACGGAGGCTGCTTCCTCTCATTAGCAAGTCCTGGCCCCCTGAAGCAGGCAGCTGCACAGCCCACATCACTGCAGGGCAGTGGGAGCCACAGGGGCGGACGGGATGGCTTTGTGTTGTCCCCCCATGTCCCCAGACTCTGCTCCGCAAGCAGTACCTCGTCCCCTCATGAGCTCTCCTTTTCCTGCAGCTTGTGTTTGCAGTGACGCAGAAGTGATGGTGTGGCTGTGCTGGTTGATGTGATTAAAAGAATAAGAGGTGAGGGGCACCTGAGTGGCTCAGTTGGTGAAGCATCTGGTTTCAGCTCAGGTCATGATCTCACGGTTCGTGGGTTCGAGCCCCACGTCAGCCTCTGTGCTGTCAGCTTAGAGCCTGGAGCCTGCTTACAGTTCTGTGTCCCCCTCTCTCTCTCTGCCCCTCCCCTGATCACGCTGTCTCTCTCTGTCCCTCAAAAATTAATAAAATGTTAAAAAAAAAAAGAATAAGAGTTGAACTCTTTCTGGAAGTCAGCCCTGGGGTGTGGTTGGTCTCCTGCAACAGGACAGACATCTTTCTGCTGGTCCTGAGGAGGTCTAAGCAAGGAAGGAATTAGCATTCCCTCTGTGGATCTCTGAGGGCACCTCTACCTGTGAGGGGACACACATCCTTCCGGTGGGAAACAATGAAAGGCCACAGGCCATTTAGATCCAGGTTCAAATCATCGCTCTACCACTTCCAAGCTGTGCATCCTTGCACAAATTACTCGGCTTCTCTGTGCCTTCAGAGACACTAATGTTACCTCATGCTGCTGCCAAGGGCGTGGGTAGACTGAGATTGATGGGGGGAGGGTGGTGTCTGGAGTGCAGTGCCTGGAACACAGAATGTATTTAAAGGGTCTTTGTTGAACCTGAATTCTAAGAATCGCAGCGGGGAATGGTGAGCTATTAGCCAATCAGAAGTGCCAACCAGAAAAACACTGGGGTGAGAGTTCATGCCTCTCCCTTCTCCCCTCTTTGAAAAGTTTCTCCTGAGGCCTCCATAAATGCAGTGGAAAGAGTCAAAGATGAAGACTTTGGATTCAAGGGAACACTCAGTTCGAAGCATGTCAACCAGCCTCTTGCCTCCTGCTAATAATAACGAACATTTATTAGGCACTCGCTGGGCTGGGCACTCGCCCAGCATCCCCCCATCCCGTGCTCCAGCCCTCTGAAGCACGCCCCAGATTCACCCCCATCTGGCATCGGATGGATCTTTCTAGGAACCGGAGCTTGCCTGGCCTCTCGCGCTCTTCGTAAGTGGCTGAGTTGGGACACAAACCCAGGCTGCCTGCCCCCAAACCCAAGCCCCCCCCGACAAGATTGCCTTCCAAGTACAGAAATCCTTTCTGCAGCCCAACTTGGCCCAATGCTCTAGCTTTTGGGAGAAATACATCCCATCCCCTCCCGTAGCTGAACCCGAAAATGAGGCATCTTTCACTTCACATTTCGTAGCCGGAATTCTTACTTGCACATAAAATCTATCCATCCTGCTGGCCCCCTTCCCTCTTCCGGGCACATAGTGCAGGCTGCTGGCATGTGTGTCTAAATAAACATCCATCAGCCTGGATCCTTGCAGGCCGATTCCAAACATTGGCTCGACAGGGTGGCACCCGGGGCTTGCAGACCCGCTGCCTTGCCCTAAGGCACTTCAAACCCTCCCCTTTGTGCCCCAAGGAAAACCGGAGCGGCTGGTCTCTGATGCCCACACAGAACTTTGTAAAAAACCTCCGTTGGGTTGAAATAACCTCCAACTCTTATCCTGCTCCTCAAGCTGTGAGTGTTTCAAGGCTAGGGCGGAGGGCCTGGCGTTTACCGTCTCCTCCGTCTCGGGCTCTGGGCCACACGTGACATACCTCGAGTCGTTCCTTGCAACATGCCCAGGTGACGTAGTAACGGCCCCCTTCTCGGGAGGCTAAATGGAGAGGCACATTTCTACAGGTCGCATGGCCACTTTGAGGCAAAACTGGGATTTTGTGTGGCCTTCTCATGATGCTGAGAGACCATGTGCTATTCTACCCCATCTTCCTGGTGTCCTACAAAGAATTTGCCTGGTCCAGCTTCCCAGCAAATGCTTGTTGAGTGACTGAGTGACCCAATAAAAGAATGATTCAGGTGTCTTGCTCAGAAGCACAAGCTAGAGACCATGAGGACGCTGGCCAGCAGAGTTGTTACACACATCAGACATGGATTGCACTTTTCAAAGCATTGGAATAGGGTCATATCAATAACAGCTTAAAACGCTGCCAAAGGCATGTCCCACAAATCACGCTTTGTTCCCTCTGACTCTGCATCAGTGGAATTTGTCACATCTGCGAAGTTGGGCCGGCCACTTCTTTGGGCCTGTTCATCGGAGGGAAGGCTTTCCATGTTTTTTGAATGATTTGAATCATTTCTCAACAAACATGCAGACACAACAAACGGTGTGCCTCGGCAGGCAGGAGAGTGACAAAGATGCTTCTTATCAAAGTTCAGTTTGCAAACCTGGGAAGTCTGACTTTTAAAACTAACATTTGATTGTCAGGCATGTGTTGCCCTGAAGTTTCATTGGCTTTTTCCCTTTTGAAATGGTTGCTAGAAGTTTCTTAGGAGAAGAGAGTTCCAAGTCAGCACCCATTCACCCTGTTATAAAGAGGAGGACATCAACAGCTCCTGACTGGCTATGTCAGTTGAGCGTATGACTTTGGCTCAGGTCACAGTCTCGCAGTTCATGGGTTTGAGCCCTGTGTCAGGCTCTGTGCTGACAGCTCAGAGCCTGGAGCCTGCTTCAGATTCTGTGTCTCCCTCTCTCTGCCCCTGCCCCACTCATTCTCTGTCTCTCTGTCTCCCCAAAATAAATAAATGTTAAAAAATGTTAAAGATGAGACTTCGGTTTCCAGAGCAAAACCACATGGGTAGAAGGTGGCAAAGCTCACACCAGAACCCGGGTCTCCTGTTACCCAGACAAAATTCTCACTTAAATAAAACCAAGTAGATTGGCTTCGCCATGCACCTGTGTGACATGCTGTCTAGGTCCCTGATGGCCCCCGTCTGGTAGCAGAGTTGGTTTTAAAGCATCAAAATACATGGACCACTAGCTCTAGCTGGTCTTACAGATGGCGCCATGTGCTATAGCGCCCCTCTTAGGAATTTACCTCAAGAAGATAATCAGAAACGTGGGTGAAGATTTATGCACCAAGATGTTCATTGTTGTATTATTTATAACAAAAAAAGGGAGGAAGGTGGAAGTAAGTGAACAAAAAAAAAAAAACAACAACTCCTAGTAGGCTGCCATTAAAACAAATTTTTGAAGACTTTTTAATCACTTTGGAATGTGTCTAGAATAAAATACTAAGAATATAGGCCACAAACATGTGGACATAACATGGTGTCAAATAGGTAAAAAATAAGGAATATATGTACCAAGAAGTCTGGACAGATATGTACTAAAATGTTAGTAGAGGTCATTCATTCCATGAACATTGATCCACTTCTACCTACCAGGCACTGAGCTATTGACTAGAGATACGGTATGCAAAACAGCAGGGGTTCCTGCCTTGATGGAAGAAGAGGGCAATATTAAGAAAATCATTATGAAATTAAATTTATAAGTACAAATTGTTATTGCTACTGAGAAGGTTATTTCTGTAGGGTGGGGTTATGAGTGGTTGTGATGTTCTTTTTGTTCTATGCTCTTCCAAATTTTTAAAAAATATTTTTAAAATGTTTTTTACACATTTTTGAGAGACAGCGTGAGGAGGGGAGGGTCAGAGAGAGTGGGAGATACAGAATCTGAAACAGGCTCCAGGCTCTGAGCTGTCAGCACAGAGCCCAACACGGGGCTCGAACCCACGAAGCACGAGATCATGACCTGAGCCGAAGCTGGATGCTTAACCGACTGAGCCACCCAGGCGCCCCTGTTCCAAATTTCTTTAGATCTTATGTTCCTCACCATGGCCTTTATTAACTTTGTTATTAGAAAAATAGGGAACTTTTATTGTAAAAAATTTTTAATGTTAACTTATTTTTGAGAGAGAGAGAGAAAAAGAGAGAGGAAGACAGAACATGAACAGGAGAGGGTCAGAGAGAGAGGGAGACAGAGAATGTGAAGCAGGCTCCAGGCTCTGAGCTGTCAGCACAGAGCCCAAAGTGGGGCTCAAACTCACAAACTGTGAGATCACAGCCTGAGCTGAAGTTGGACGCTTAACCAATGAGCTACCCAGGTGCCCTAGAAAAATAGAGGACTTCAAAAAATACACAGAAATGCAAAACCCCCAAGTACCTGGGTAGTTTCCTGTGGCCCCACGCTGATCGCAGAGCCCAGCAGACAGATCTGCAGGTGAGCCCCTCAGGAGCTGCCTGGCCACCTGTGGAGCAGACAGAGACCTTCCTTGGAGCTGTTGGGACTGTATCAGTTCCCCGCTGCTGCTGCTGCTGTAACAAATTCCCACAACCTCAGTGACTGCAAACAGCACATGTTTTCTCTTACGGTTCTGCAGGCCACAAGTCTGAAATTAGTTTCCCTGCACTACCCAGTCAAAGTGTTGACTGGTCTGGTTCCTTCTGAGGCTCTAGAGACCTTGTTCAGTTTCTGGTGGCCACCTGCCATCCTTGGCTCGTGGTCCCTTCCTCTGTTCTCGGTCATCACATGGTGTCGCTCTGTCTCCCTCTTGGAAGGACTCTTGTGATTACATTTAGGGCCCACCTGGACTACCCAGGGTCACAGTCTTCTCTCGAGACCCTTAACTTAATCACAGCTGCAAAGTCCGTCTGCCACATATTAGAACATTCACAGGCTCCAGGGATTAGGAGCAAGGGAGCTTCGAGGGCCATTATTCAACAACCACAGGGGCTTATCAAAAGTCTGCAGCTTTATCGATTTTATCAAATGTCAGCCAATCTTTGAACCACCCTTGCTTCATGTGGGGTGTGTGTGTGTGCGTGTGTGCAGGTGTGTGTGTGTGCAGGTGTGTGTATTTTCTTGAGCAAAAAGAAAGGATGGAATGTCTGAAAATTCATTTGTGCCACAAATGCTTCTTAAATCTTAGCTCACCATCCTCACCCACCAGCTCCGTTGTTATTGTAAAGAATTCTCTTGGTGGTTTGCATCAAAAATGGGAGAAATGGCTGGGTACACAAATAAAAAGAGAGAGCCAGACAGAGAGGGGAGGGAGGATTATTGTAAGCTAATGCTTGCATTTCAAACATTCAGTCCAGTGAAAACGTTGACATCAAGCATTGTGTATGTTCCTGGGAGAGCCCTCTCCGCGTTGTGTATCTCATGGGTGTCATTGGATGTTATTGTTGCCTTGCTAAATATTCATGGACGAATATGTGGAATAAATTCTCTTGTAAACTGACAGAGGGCAAGTAAGGCCTGTCCTTGAGTCTCTCATCTGCATCCTCATTTCTGAGAAACTGTCTATTTGGGCACGAGCGTGTGTGTGTGTGTGTGTGTGTGTGTGTGTGTGTGTGCACGCACGTGCGCATGTGCATGTGTGGGTGCTGTGTGCTTGGTTAATTTGAGCAGAAGAATGCCACTTTCAGAGTAATGGAGATGCATCTCCCCGGTTTGGGGACCTCCAAGTGGGCGGTGGTTAAAGAAGGCAGGTTTTGCTCAGAGCACGGCTTCCGTAGCGCTGCGGTACTGCTCCCAGACTAGCGTCTTCAGACCTAGCAGGGGGCTGCGGCTTGTTTGTTCGGGGTAGGGTGGGTTCCAGCGATAAGGGTGACAAAAAGCCACTATATGTGCATGTGCATGTGTGTGCATGTGCGTGCACATACACATGCACTCACGCTCACAGAGAAGACCTTCTTGGGCTCAGGACAAAGTCCTTGAGGGTGGCCGTGGACCAGCATGCATCTGGGTAGAGAAGGAGACCGGGGTGGACAGACTGTGAAGACATTGGGTTACAGACCTAGCGGACGTAGAGAGGGAAAGCAAGGGAGTAATTATCAGGGACTCTGCTGGGATGCTACCTTGCCTAGGATACCTACTCTGACTCTGTCTTTGTCTTGTTTTCCCCCAGTCGCCCAGGGCTACGGGCAGAATGTTGTCGCGTCCTGCTCCCTCTTCCCCGATTAATATATTAAAGCCCAATGTGCCGTATTTGGAGATGAGGTTTGGGGAGATAAGGAGGTTTAGGTGAAGTCATGAAGGCGGGACTCTCAGGACGGGATTCATGTCGCTATAAGAAGACACACAGAACGCGCCCCCCTCCCTGTCTCCCCCTGCTGTGGGAGCACACGTGAGAAGGCAGCCATCTATAAGCTAGGAAAAGAGCTTTCACCAGAACCTGACAATGTTGGCTCCCATCTTGGACTTCCGGCCCACACAACTGTGAAAAATAAATTTCTGTTGTTTAAGCCACCCAGCCTGTGGTGTTTTGTTACAGCAGCCTGAGCGGACTGGGACCCCAGGCTTGCGCACTGCACACAGGCATCCAACAGAGCAAATTCTAATTACTGTTGACTTGCCTGTCTTCCCTGAGCATCCGTGGGTTTCCCAAGGTCAAGGATTCCCTTATGCTGTATCCTGAGCGCTCCCTCCATGTTCCGTGAACTTACCACGTGCTGACGGCAGACACTGGGTGTGGTACCCCAACATCTAGCTACCCTGATTTCCATAGTCATGGAGCATTCGGCTACGTACCTGCACTGAAACGAAGAATTGCATTTCTCTGCTTTCTTTTCAGCTAGGCGTAACCACGTGACTGTGCCCTGGCCACTGTGAATGTGACAGAACCCAAGGACTTACCTTCCCTGTCAAAACTCTGAAAACTTTTCTCATGTTTATTTTATTTTTGAGAGAGAGAGAGAGAGAGAGAGACAGAGTGTCATCGGGGAACGAGCAGAGAGAGAGAGGGAGACACAGAATCTGAAGCAGGCTCCAGGCTCTGAGCTGTCAGCACAGAGCTCAACACGGGGCTCGAACCCACGAACCATGAGATCATGAGCTGAGCCAAAGCCTGACACTTAACTGACTGAGCCCCCCACCCCACCAGCCTGTTGTAGACTTCTGACCACCAGAATCATAAGAAAACAAGTGTTTTAAGCCACGGAACTGTGGCCATGTGTCACAGCAGCAATGGGAAACTGATATGCTCCTCTTGGTCCCCATGGTCTTTGTGTCCCTGAACATGGGCTTTGGACTCATGGTGCCAGGTGGTTGTGGGCTGGAGTCTCCTCCCGCAAGGACAGGCTGTGGCACAACGTCTCCGAGGGTCCCGCGTGCACGTAAGGGAGGTGCGGTGGGGGGGGGTGCTCACTCTCAGCCGTAAGTTCCCGGCCCTGGGCTTCAATACTTCACTCGCTGGGTGCTCTCAGTCCTCTCCCAGTGAGCTCAAACGGGAGGGACTGTGGGCCTCTCTCTTCCCTCCAACCGAGCAGATTTTCTTTCCTTTTTTGTGTGTGAGTGTTTATTTACTTTTGAGAGAGATAGAGAGCAAACAAGGGAGGAGCAGAGAGAGGGAGAGAGAACCCTAGGCAGGCTCTGCTCTATCACCACAGAGCCAGATGCGGGGCTCAAACTCAAGAGCCAGGAGGTCATATCATGAGAGACTCTTGAATACTGATAACAAACTGGGGCTGAAGGGGGAGGTGGGAAGGGGAAGGGGATGGTGGGCATGGAGGAGGGCACTTGTGGAGAAGAGCCCTGGGTGTTATATGGAAACCAACTTGACAATAAACTATAAAAAAAAAAAAGAAAGAAAGAACCAGGAGATCATGACCTGGGCTGAAACCAAGAGCTGGACGTTTAACCGACTGAGACACCAGGTGCCCCACGAGCAGGCATCTCTGCTTTTCCAGCTCATCGTGTCCCCACTTTCATCCTGCTCGGACACCATTGTTGACTGTCCGTGGAGTCCCCACTCGGCATGACGCACAAAAGCCTTCACACTCAGGAACACGATGCCAGCTTCCTGCTCCGGGCCGCCCCCAGCCTCCTTCAGGCATCCGGACTGTCTTCTGTTCCTCCTCAAGCCCAGCTCTCACCCTGCTGCCCGCGCCGGGACACGCTCCCCCTGCCCCACCCAGCACACTCGCGGGCATCCTGAGCCCCTGCAGGTAGAGGTGGTGAGGGTCACAGCCATGTTCTGCATGGGGTCCCCTTCTCCCTGCGGGCCAGCTGAGCATGACCGGGCCTGTCCCTTCACCTCTAAGCCTGTCTCTCCTTGACAGCAACAATAATGGTGCTGGCGTCAGGGGTGAGTCGTGAGGACTAGATGGGGTAGTGCTTATGGGCACGCCTGCTGCCACTTCCATGAAGCACGGCATGATTTCCCCCAGTTTAATTAGTGACTCTGTAGTGGCACAGAGTTCTCTTGGCTTTCTTATCTGACATCCTCAGTCTCTCTCAGAGAAACCAACCCTGGGATGTTGCTGGTTTGAGCACTGAATGCCTCAGGTCCCTGAAAACCCCTCAGCCTTAGGCGACCAGGATGACTGGTCACCTTACTCCCTTTGCACGCTAGCTCCTGAGGGCGAGGACTGGTCTTACTCATCACCACATGACCACGTGACTGAGGCCAGCATGGAGCCGGAAGTGAACCAACATCCAGCTAAGGCAAGAGGGAAGGAAGGGAGGGAGGGAGGGAGGAAGGAAGGAAGGAAGGGAGGGAGGAAGGAAGGAAGGGGGGGAGGGAGGAAGAGGGGGGGAGGAAGGAAGGGAGGGGAAATACTATTTTGAAATATCACTTGTGTTTTGTCTTCCTGGAAATTCAGATTCTCCTCTCACCTCTTCACTCCCTTGTAGGATCCTTGAACTTGAAGATGAGGCCATGAGCCTTTCACTCCAGGGAGGCGAGGGCTGATACTGCCGAGAACAAAGAAGGTTTTACTCTACTTTGAGCTTCAACTGGCCTTTAAAAATAAAAACTCGTTGTGAAGTAATGTTCTTGAAAGCCAGGCTTTCTAAAGAGAAAAGCTATTTTCTCAGAACGCCTCCGGAGTTGGGTTCTACATCTCAAGAAGCGAAGCCTGGAGGATTGATGGTAGAATAATACATAAGGTAGGAAGGAGGGAGGACGCTCAGGGTTGGGGATGAGGGTCCTGGTGGGGAGAAAGAGAGGAGTGAGGGCCAGTGCCAACATCCTCACCCCTCACTTCCCAGGGTCAGAGCCCTGAACAGGATGCTCCTTCGATGTTTTCTAGGTTCAACATGGAGACCCCCCCCCCCCACTGGAGCAGGAGGTGGATGCAGACTGGTGGAGAGACATGCCAGCGGAAGAGGTCCAGTTGGTGGGCTCACCTGGCCCACCCTCTCTGGCAAGCTGTCCAGGGAGCAAGTGGGAGTCTGCAGGCCCTGGGAGGCCCAGAAGGGCCAGAGCCTTGAGGTGACTTGGGTTGGGTGAGGAGGCCACCTGGTGTGGACTCTTGGAACCAAAGTAGTGAGCACAGCACAAGGCTCCAGGGACCAGCCGACGCCAAGGCAGGATGCCCAGAGACCCAACGGCCATGCTCCTCCTTAGAGGACACAGAGGGACCAGAGCTGTCACCTGCAGTCCCTGGGGTGAGTCACACCCTGACTGGAGGTCGGTAGGAGGCTCATGAGGCATTACTCTGTCCCCCAGAACTGTGTGGACCCCTTGACCCCAGGCTCCCTCTTGGGAAGGAAGAAGGAAGGGTCCTTGAAAATGGGCAGCAGGTCCCGGAAGACACTAACCTTTCACCCGAAGTGACAGAGTGGCCTGGTGGGCCCTCACAGGCCTGGGGGTGGAGAGCAAGATGACAAAAGTTAGGGAAAACAAGTTAAGTCACACTTTTCTGCACGTGGGCATAATCCGAGTCTAGCCACCCAAGGAAAGGAAGGAGAAATGTGGGAGACGGACCTCCTGCAGTATGAACTCGGTTCTCACTGGCCTTCTGGAATTTTCTCATTGGCTTGTTGCACAGAGAGCAGGGTGTAGACCCAGGTGGCAAGGGGACGGTGGCTGAGTTCCCCGCAGGCAGGAGCCAGGGGGGAGCACCGAGGGGATTTGTCCCCATCCTCCAGACCTCTGTGAGCTTGGTCACGTCATTGCTGCCCTTGGAATACCCTGGAGGCGTCTTTGAGCACTTATTTAAGAGGTAAAATGCCGGGAGTTTCCACACCGGAGTCTTCTGGAGGTATTGCTAAATACTCAGGCAGCGTGAACACAGCCCCTGCAGGGACATGGAGCTGCGTGACAGTGGCTTTCCTGTCACTGGGGCCACTCCTTTCCCGTGCCCACCTGGGGCCTGGAGAGGGGCCCTGTAGCCCCATTGGTGCTGGCTGAGCAGGCTTGCGAGCTGGCAACCTTCTGCCTGTGCCGTTTCTGCCTATTGGGGTTTCTTGGGTGGAAAACCTCCTCTGTGTCAAGAGTTGGGGGGCCACAGTCCATTCTAGAACCATAGCATGTCAGCACTGCCAGGCCTCCCACACCTCCAGCCTCCCCCCGTGCCATGAGGTGGACAAAGTGGCCCAGGAAGTGTAGGTGGCTTGTCTGAGGTCCAACAGAAGCAAAGGCAGGAGCAGGATGAAAACTTGGGTCTCCTGCTGCCCGGCATTGCCCCGCCTCTTATTCTGTTCCTTCCTGTCTTGAGATTGACCCGTTCTGGTCCATGGGCACCAGTTAGGCTCCTCCAGGTGCCTTCCTGGGGGCCATCTTTCTCAGGACAGAGCATGCCGGTGATCACACATCTCTGACTTGGGTGCTATTATTCACGAGAGGGTCAATTTGAGCAGATGAACCAGAGCCCCCCACCCCACCCCCATCCCATCTGGTTCTCTTTTTCCTTTGGGGACTAGGAGGACCCCACTTCCTGCCCCCTGCCGGTAGAGATGCCAGGTAACCCATTCTGACCAAGGCACACATCACTTCCTGTCTGAGGCATTTTACTGCTAGTGAGGAGACCCTCCGGCACTTTCTATTCTGGCTGCCTTGACCCAGAGGCCACACCCTTAGCTGGTGTGGCTCCAAGATGGTGGGGCCATGTCACCTTGCGTCCCTGAAGTACAGTGTGTGAAGCAGAGTGAAACTGGGGGACATTCAGCCCGAATGGGACATAACTGTGTCATACTGAGCAACTGAGGTCTCCGATAATTAGAGCAGCATAGCCTAGAGCAACCTAGTGACTATAAATGGGTCTGCCTAACGCCAAACTTGGCCCCTGGTTCTGGACAAAGAACCACCAGACACCCCTTCGATGGCAATTTGGGGCGAGGGAGGGGACAGTGTCAGCACATGTGAGGGGCAGCAGGAATTCCTAGTGAAGGAGCCAACTTGCCTGTTAGAAAGCAAAGTGGCTCTCAGACCTCAGTGTGCACCTCGGGAGGACGGGGGAGGGGTGGGGAGCGTTTCATGCAAATATAGATTCTTCCCATTTCTGCACCACCCTCCCCCCTGCCCCCTACCACAATTCTGATTCTTTAGGTCAGAGGCTGAGCCAGGAATCTGCATTTTTAGCAGGCCATCTAGCCCATTGTGAGGCATGAGTTCTTTGGGCTACATCTTGATTGATCTCACTCCTGGCAGACCTGGTTTTGAGCAACACTGGCTGTTGGCTTTGGGTAAGACAGTTGAACTCTCTGAAACTGAACTGCTTTGTCTATAAAGTAAAGATAATGCTCCATGACTCCCAGGGCTGCGTAAGAATTCAGTGCGATAAAGGGTGTCTGGGTGGCTTAGTCAGTTAAGCATCTGACTCATGATCTCGGCTCAGGTCATGATCTCATGATTTGTGAGTTCAAGCCCTGCATCAGGCTCTGCACTGATGGTGCAGGTCCTGCTTGGAACTCTCTCTTCCTCTCTCTCTGCCCCTCCTCTGCTTATGCTTGCTCTCCCTCTTTCTAAAAAACAAATAAACATTTTTTTTAAAAAGAATTCAGTGTGGTGAAGTGCTTAGTGTAATGGCTGGCACCGAGGAGCATTCGGTAAGGGTTCCTAGTTTCAATAATAGCAGTGGTAATCATTATTGTTATTGCTTCATGATTAAAAAGTGAAATGTGTGCATCTTAAACAGGGTGGGGGTGTGGTGGGGGAGCCTCTTGAGGAAACACAGCCTATGACCAAGTAGCCCCAACTCGCTCGCTCAGAGTCACCCTCCCATTGGGCTCTGTTAGGCTAATTCCTGCCACCATTGACCACCAGCTCTTCCTCTTGCAAAATTTTATAGAAGGCTTGGGCACAGATCTGTTCCCGGGGGAAGGGACATCAGGCTGGCAAACACCATGTGTCCATGGTGGACAGTAAGAGCACTAGTTGTGGGTCTCTTACCCCCTCGACTTACTCATCCCAACGGGGTTGATGGCTCCTGCCCCATTGCCATGTCCCCAGAGTCCCACAAGGCTTGTCACGAGCATGGGCTCAATAAACCCTAGCTCTGGTTGAAAGAGCCAGGACCCCCTTGCTCATTCGAACCTCGCGGGCACCTTCATGGCCTCTCCTGGGGTCTAAAGTTGCAGGTCGTCCATGTCTTTAGCCAAGAGGATGTCTTCCAGAAAAGTCTGGAGTCCTGTGCCTCCAAGAGTACACCCTCATGTTCTCTGCTTCTGGGTTTCTTATAACGGGGGCAACCTTTCCACCCACTTGGCCCAAGGAGCTCTGACTTGTTCAGGACTGAGAGCAGGCATCACATTCCCCAGATGCGGCTCCGGCTGGGGGTCCTCTCTTGGTGCCCTGCCCTTTGAGGTTCCCTGGACCCCGGCACGGAGCGCCCAGCCAACCTGCTGATGGCAGTTTCCCCCATGCAGAGTCTGAGCTCCTGAGCCAGTCATGCCTGGGCACCACTGGGCTCTTGGTGCATGGGTGCAGCATGAACAAATGAAGGAAGGGGGAGGTGTAAACCCACAGTCTAATCTTAACAATATGACCACCACATGCCACACCCACAGCATTCGGTAGAAGGCGGGCCCTTTCTTGGCTCTGGGACACAGGCTCCTCATGATGCATTCAGAGATGTGCCATGCATTTTCCATTGGGGACCCTGGGTCTCACAGGAAAATTCCACGAGGAACTAGGTGGCCCTTCCTCAGCCTACTGTGTCATCACATGGGGTGGGGGAAGGGAGGGCGCTCACTCGTTCCTTTATGGATCACATCGGACTTAATGTTTTCTCCTTCCGTCTGCACCCTCCACCCCCGACACCCCCAGCAAGCTGTGCACCAAGGGATGACAAGGAAAAAGTGAGTCAGAGTTCTCACGGCCTCTGCTCTTGGATTCTGGCTTCCTGGTCCTTGGCCAGCTTACCCTGCAGACACTGGGTTCCCAGGTCCAGGCCCTTGATGCACCATGTGTTTGATTTTCTCATGGGTGGAGCACATGCGTGCTTGGGGGAGGTGCTCAATCACAGCCGGCGACTGGCCGGCTGACCAGAGACAGAATGATAGATGGGAAAGGGAAAGGCATTTGCCCCCCTAGCCTATAACTCATGTGGACGAGCAAGCAGTTCGTCAGGAGCTGGTTATCAAATTAGGGACCGATTTGGATCCTGTCCCTGCTGCCTGACGGGGTGGATCAGTGCCCCTGTAAGAGGAGAGGAGGCATGGGGCTCGGCACACTCCAGCAGCTCGATGTCACGAGGGGCCATGAGACTCCAGGTGCCCCCCACACCCAACCATTGGCAGAACCCTCTGGGTTCTCCCAGCCCTGCTCTCCTTGTGTTAGTTGAGGATGAGGCCTGTGCCGGGTGCCCCCAGAGTCTGGCTGGGCTGGGCCCTGGGGTCTGCAGAGCATATCCGAGACCAAGAGCAAGTGGTTGTCTATTTCATCGGCCAAAAGCTTGGCAGGAGAGAACACGGAGCCATTAGCTGTAGTGGAGGTCTGGGCTGTCCGTAGTCTCTCCATTTGCCTGCCGGCCCCACTTGGCCAAGGCTTAGAAATCTGGCCTGGAGTTCGCCAGGCTCGTGTCAATGTGTCTGGATGCTGTGTCTATACTCACGGGTCATTGGATAGCGTTCCGTCAGCCCTCCGCCCGCACCGGCGACGCTGGAGCCCATCGCGTTGCTTCAGCAGACGGTCCTGCCGCGTGCCAAGCCCCGTGTGAGGTGGAGACGCACATACGACGTGGTGTCTTGTTAGTTTCCTGTAGCTGCTAGAACGGATCACGAATCCACGGGCTCTCAACAACCCAAATGTATTCTTTTCTAGTTCTGGAAGGCAGACACTGGGGCTGGGGTGAAAATCAAGGTGTCAGAAGGGCAGGTTCCTTTTGGAGCCTCTGGGGAGACTTGTTTCCTGCCTTTGCCAGCTTCCAGAGGCCACCTGCATTCCTGGGCTCGGGGCCCCTTCTTTCTGCTTTAAGCCAGATGCGGAATATTTCCAGGTCTCTCTGATTGGCTTCACAGTGCCTTGTCTTCTCTCTCCTTTGACCCTCTGCAAGGACCTTGCCTCTCGCTATGGGACCCTTGTGATGATGCTATGCCCGCTCATATAACCCAGGATTCCCCCCCCAGCTCAGTGTCCTTAACTCTATCACACCTGCAAAGCCCCCTTTGCCATGTCAGGTGACATATCCACAGGTTCCAGGGGATGGGGATGGGGACCTTTATTCAGCCTGCCAGACACGCTCTACATCCTCAAGGTGGAGGGGCTGGGCAGTGCCCCCATGTTCCAGATGTCAGTGGCACTGCTCACCCCTGCTCCCAGCGTGCCTCTCGCGGACCCCCACTCGGCCACAAAAACGGAACACGTTGGGGAATGGATGTAAGCTGTTGAGCTAGTTAGCAGGATGGAGGGATTGGGCTCCCGGCGGGGGGGTGACGTGCTAAGATGTTGTTAAATTATTTAGCACTGTGTGCATTAGAAGGCCATTATATGAAGCAGCGGATTATAAACACCAACTTCCACAATAAGGTAATAAAATAAATAATACATTAACTAGACGCAGAGCTCCGAGCCTGAGTGGGGGGCAGTAACAGGTCTGCCAGGCGTGAGGCCATAAAGCCGCAGGCGCTGAGCGAAGCGGACATGAGGCGCAGCCGGCCCGGCCTCCCGCCTGCCTGGCCCACAGGTGCCCAGACTTCAGTGTCCCAGGAGTCACCGCCAATACCAAGGTGGCCAAGGCACGTCTGTCTGGAGGGGAGGTTTTCTGTGAAGTTGTGGGGCCTGCTCACCTGGGATTTCTCCTGTCCACTGCCGGCCCTCTCGATGTGACCATTTAGCTTAGGGCACTGTGGGGTCAGGCAGAAGGCTCTGGGTCCCCGTGGCCTGGGTTCGAATCCTGCCTCTACCTCTTACTACACGCTGGTCTTCTCACATGGGAACACCTGCATGAAGGTCCAAGGTGACAGGCAGGTGACGACCAGCTTTTTGTTCGCACCTGTTAGCTGGATAATGATCCCCAAAGGTAGTCCCCAATCCCCGGAATCTGTGACTGTGTCACCATACACAGCAAAGGGGGCATTGTCTACCTGATTAAGTGAAAGATCCTGAGATGAGAGATTTTCCTGGACTAT
Source organism: Suricata suricatta (assembly GCF_006229205.1). Taxonomy (NCBI): domain Eukaryota; kingdom Metazoa; phylum Chordata; class Mammalia; order Carnivora; family Herpestidae; genus Suricata; species Suricata suricatta. The sequence continues at coordinate 7,230,841 of NC_043708.1, read as the reverse complement.
TGGGGGAGGGGAGTCCTAAATGTGATCATGAATGTTCTTACAATGGGAGGCAGTGGGCAGTGGGCAGTGGGCACAGAAGACAGAGCAGGGACTAAAGCCAGACGCCTCGGTGCTGGCTTTGAAGCTGGAGGAAGGAAGGGACCGTGAGCCAAGGAACTCAAGAGCGCAGCTCCAGGAGCTGGAAAACGCCAGGAAATGGAATCTGCCCTCGAGCCTCCGGGGGGCCTACACCCTGACTTCCGCCGCTGACCCCAGCTTTGGGCCTCTGGTCTCCGGAACCGGTTTTTCGGTCGCCGATTTTGTGGTCCGCCGTCGGAGGAAATCACTGAGATGGCCGTTCCGCCGCTTACTTCCATGTGTGGTCGTAGGGACTGCGCCAGGCGTGGTTCCGCCTGTGCCCCCAGCTTTTTCTGGCTCATGCAGCCGTACATTCAATATTTGTTGAGGAATTAGTGTGTTCCGGCTACTGTTTTTCAGCAATAGACCTACAGAAATAAGGCAAGCGGCCCGCAGTCTATTATAAACAGAAGCTTCCCCCCGGGGTCAAGAAGGTAGGCGGTCTGTGGGTTCTGACATCCCACTGACCTGAATTTCCATCCTAGCTCTAGTTGTGTGTCTCTGGGCAAAGTGTTTAACGTCTCCGGGCCTCCCAGTCTGGCTCTTTAAAGCGAGATCCCGGGGTCCACGTGGGCACTAAATAAGTAAATACACAAACAGATTTGAGCGTAATGTCTGAAGCATACGTCCCTTATTAAGTGTTAGCTTTTATTTTATTTTGATTTTAAGTTTTTTTCATTTCAAGAGAGTGTGCACACACATGAGTGGGGGAGAGAGAGAGAGAGAGAAAGAGAGAGAGAATCCCAAGCAGGCTCCATACTGACAGTGTGGATGGGGGGCTCAAACCCACAAACTGTAAGATCATGACCTGAGCCAAAATCAAGCTGGACTCTTAACCAATGCAACCAGCCAGGTGCCCCCAGTATTAGCTTTTATTACAAGAGAGTAAAATAGGAAAGCCACACTTCAATTAAGTCAGGAATGTTCTTTCTGCATTCCAGGCAGAGGGAGAAATAGGCGCAAAGGCCCTGGGGTGGGAAGAAGGTGTGAATTCAAGAAACCAGATAAAGACCAGAACAAAGGGGAGAATGGTATGGAGGCAGGATGAGGACCAAGCTGAGGCCACACGGAGCAGATTCTTGGAAGCCACTCTGAGGATGTGATCTATGCCCTGATAGCCATGGAAAGCTTTGGAATAGTCAGTGTGACGTGGTTTGCACCCTTTAAAGAATATTCTGATGGCTGAGTGGAGACACGAAGGGAAGGGAGTCAGAGAGGCTACGGGGAGATCAGAGAAAGGGTTTTAGCAACTTGGAAGGGAGAGTCCGGGATGCTTCACAGTGACAAGGGTCTTAGATTAGGAGCAAGAAAACTAAGAAGTGGAGTAGAACTCGGAAGTCAGAAGAAGCAAGAGAAACGGCATTTTCTGAGGCCCACTTGCCGGGAGGAGTCCCGTGTGTGGAGTCAAGTGGAAGACAGGGTGAGAAGCAGGCGCGAGAGACAGGTGGAGTCACATTGTGGAAGGAACAGAAGACAGTGCAGCAGATGCCAGAAGAGACCCTCCTGTCCAGGACTGCCATGTGCAGTGGTGCAGGCTGGTGACTGCAAAAGGGTACGCTTGCAGGTGCCCTGCTGCGGTACCACCCCTCCGAGGCCATCTCTGGGAGGAGACGGAATTCATCTCAAGGCTCTAGCTTCTGCGTTCGGGGTGGAACAGCCCGTTTTTTATTTTTGAGAGACAGACAGAGACAACGCGAGCAGAGGAGGGTCAGAGAGAGAGGGAGACACAGAATCTGAAACAGGCTCCAGGCTCCGAGCTGTCAGCACAGAGTCCGACGCGGGGCTCAGACCCACGAACTGTGAGATCATGATGCGAGCCGAAGCCGGAAGCTCAACCGACTGAGCCGCCCAGGTGCCCCGAACTTAGTTTTTTATGTTGTTTTGGTTTCTTTTGCCCTCATGAAACTGTATTCCTTCTCTCACTACCACTTTTGTACCTCCAGTGTCTAGATCGATGCCTGGTATATATTAGGTGCTTGATAAATAATTTGTTGAGTGAATGGAAAGAAGGAGGGAGTTTGGTGCGCCCGGGGACCTTTCATGAGTCACGTGTGCACGGACACATGAATATGAATGGGGGGGGTGGCGCTGCCCTGAGGCCATGCGAAATCCATGTGGGGAGACCGTGTCTGCTTTTCCTTCCTGGAAAGGGGCCGGGAAGCAGGGGGTGGGATGAGACGGAGGAGTTGAAAACTAGACACTTGAAGATGAGCAAAAGAGAAAGGGGATATGGGGGTATTTTAAATTTTGTTGAGAATTTTATGAATTTCCCAGGACTTGGCTGATGCCTGGAATGTTCTAGATTGTCCCTTGTTTCGAAATGAACCTTAGCTAAGAAGAATTGATCTGAGGTCGTTTCTGTCTGATTTCACAGAATGAGAAAGTCATAGAGACTTTAACAGGGCACCAAAGGGGCACCCGGGAGGCTCAGTCAGTGAAGCGCCTGACTTCAGCTCAGGTCATGATCTCACGGCTCGAGGGTTCCAGCCCCGCGTCCGGCTCTGTGCTGACAGCTCAGAGCCTGGAGCCTGCTTCAGTCTGTCCCTCCCTCTCTCTCTCTGCCCCTCCCCTGCTCACGCTGTCTCTCTCTTTCTCTCAAAAATGAAAAAACGTTAAAAAAAAAACCCGGCACCTAAAAAGGAGGCTCCTTTGGTTCAGATGAGTTGTGAGACGTTTCATCAAGGCGCTGTGGCCCCATGCAGAGGGGCAGCAGATGAACCACTGATGAACGGCTCTGTGATCTCCCTCCACTGGGCAGCTGTAGTGGAGGGAGCACGCGTCAAAGTCTTGTCCCAGGTCCTGTTTGAGTTCTGGGAAACTGCGCTTCCCCATCTCAGATTTCTTTCTCCGCCGGTGAAATCAGACTTGAATTTTCCGCAACATCTTTAGGACTCCTTTTGGAGAGAAGCTCCTTGGAGCGAGCGATCTGAGCTTTCTGGTGAACTCTTCAACGCAGACGTAGAAGAATTAAATTTTTCTCCTAATGAGATTTCCCTAACGTCAATTTATTTATTGGATGCTTTCCGAGCTGTCCTCCGGTGCTGAGGCTGTGGCCCCAGCCCTGCCTCAGTCATATACGATTTCACTAATCAAGAAGGGCTTGGAAAATATTTTACCCTTGACAGTGACCTGTATTACAATTAAAGCTTATGATGCGGGCCTCTTATTTGCCTAAGGAGACAACAAGATTTGCTGTGTAATTTGAGAAGCACTTACAGTACAGCTATCCATGCTGTAAGCTGATTATAAATAAAGTTCATTCCAACTGCTTCCATAAGAATAACAGGATTCACAGTGAAAGAAAAGGACACAACCCTGTTGCACAGTTGCTCGGCATTGCTTTTGTACATAAATCAGATTCTCTTAGCAACTGCTGTATATCATGTTTATTGAACACCTTCTGGTTATTACAGGGCAGGGTACTAAAAAATCCCTCTCAAAGTCTCGGAAAATCTTTTCGCACATCAACTATTTTTAAAATCTACCGGCGGGATGTAGCCTTCTTTCTGCAGAACGGGCACTTTGGGGGCTCCGGGCACTGGGTGGGCTCCGAGAGTCATGTGAGCAGGGGGGTCTGGGGTTTTTTCTCACTTGGTTCTCTCACAAACGGAGCAACTTGTTGGGTCCCTGTGCTGTGGTCCTCAAGGCCCCGCCCACAGGAAGGGAGACTAATCTTTTCCTTTTGTCACTGCCCACAGAGAACTGGGGACGCCCAGCTGAAAGGGGCTTGGGACAGGGCTCTGGGACACTACTGGCGGGACAGAGGAGGAGACCCAGGAGCAGACGAGGGGAGCGAGGGGTGCCCACGTGAAGGGGCAGGGGGCCCGCCCATAATTCTGCGCTCCCCTTATGTGCATGAAAGCTTTCCAGCGTCTTTAGTCATCTAGATTATTTGTCTTTTTGTAAAAAAATGGTTTGTTTTTGAACAAGACAGAACGTGAGCAGGGAACGGGCAGAGAGAGGGAGACACACAATCAGAAGCAGGCTCCGGGCTCTGAGCCGTCAACACAGAGCCCCACGTGGAGCTCGAGCTCAGGAACCGTGAGATCGTGACCTGAGCTGAAGTTGGACGCTCAACTGACTGAGTCAGCCAGGCCCCCTCAGCTTATTTATCTTAATACATGAACCATGACTGTATTCTCTCTCTCTTTTTTTTAATTTTTAAATATTTATTTTTGAGGGGCAGGGAAAGGGCAGAGAGAGGGAGACACAGAAACCGAAGCAGGCTCCAGGCTCTGAGCTGTCAGCACAGAGCGCGACATGGGGCTCGAACTCACGAACCCGGAGATCATGACCGGGCTGAAGTCGGACTTCACTGACGGAGCCCCCCAGGCGCCCCCAGCTTATTTATCTTAGTATACTAATCATGGCCGTACCCTTAACCTGTGGTATTTGAACAGAACACATTTAGAGAAAGCAAAAGGCAAGGCCCCCCGCTCCTGTCACTCACCCCCAAAGCCACCTCCCTCCTCCTGGCTATCCCCAGTGGACACCTGAAGCAAGATGCCTGTGTGATTAAGGCCCTGGCGATCTGTGGGCCTTGAATGCAATCCCCAACATCCCTCCTGAAGAGGAGGCGGGGTGATCTGATGCAGCCTCTCATCTCGTGTATATATGTTAGGAACCTGTAGCTCCCTTCCACTCTTCCGCAGACATATACTTGTATAGGTACAATATACATATATTGTACAAAAATTGGTTGGCATTTTTTTCATAAGCAACATCATGCGACACAAATTGGTTTTTTCTTCCCGTAACGGACAACTCTGACGTCCAGATCTGCCTCGTGCTCCACATCAGCCAAGAAACACCCTGTACTCGCCCCTCCCCCCGCCCCGTTAGGAACATTTAGTTCGCTTCCACCTTTTGCTGTTACAAGCGATGTTCCAACAGTACCTAGTACATGCTCTTTGCATGGGTATCGGAGAATTTCTCTGAGACGCATGCCTGGGAGTGAAAGTCCTGCATCAAAGGGTATGAGCAGTTTAAATTTTAATAGACGTCGCCTGATTGTTCTCTAAAAGGACTGGACTAGGGACGCCTGGGTGGCTCAGTCGGTTAAGCCTCTGGCTTCGGCTCAGGTCAGATCTCACGTTCGTGGGTTCGAGCCCCGCATCAGGCTCTGTGCTGACAGCTAGCTCAGAGCCTGGAGCCTGCTTCCGATTCTGTATCTCCTTCTCTCTCTGTCCCTCCCCCTCTCATGCTCTGTCTCTCTCTGTATCAAAAATAAATAAAAAACATTTAAAAAATTAAAAAAAAAATAAAAGGACTGAACTAATTCACAGTCCCAACAGGGCATTGGACGCTTGTTTTTAGGCAGTCAGATCGCTTTGCTGATGATTTTGTATTAAGGACTTTGCTTGAAAAGACTATATTTCAATTCTAATAGAGGACCTTAAAAAAACAAAGCCTTAAGGATATTATGCAATCATGGATTCCATTGCAGAAAAAATGAGAAAAGTTAGAAGGAGAGAGAAAAATAAATAAAAGCCGGAATCACCCGTAATTCCCCCATCCACAGATGATCACACTTAGTGAGCTTCTCTTCTAGGCTTTTCCTAAACAGAAAACACGCTTATATAGTTCAGGCACGAGATCACACTATATATATGGTTTGCAATGATGGCTCTCATTTCTCCAGGGGTCTGGAGCCCTGTCCGTGGCCATGAACTACCATGAATCCACACCATCACTCAAAGCTGCACCATCATTTTTCAATCCCTGGCACTTGAACGTTGGCACGTTCCCAGTTTTCCACCATCATAAGCGATGCTGCGGTTTCTGCTCATGCCTCCGTGGGCCTGTGACCCGTGTGTCACGTGTATTTCCTGTCCCTTCTCTGATTCTCTTTGCTCCAGAGTCCCTTTGAGGCTCCTGACACAAGGAGCTGTCCCCTTAGATTCGGGGGTTCCATGGTGGCATCTCCCTGGACCTGCCTTGGTGACTGTCTTGCTCCCACGCCCATCTCTGCCTCTCCCCACCCCAGGCCCCAGCTCCATTAGGGGTTCCCCTCGCTCCTAAAAGGACAAAAGCCCAGCCCTGCCCAGAGAGGCCTGTATCCGGTTTCCTGGGCCGGCATTACTTGGAAGACAGACATGTCTTCTCGCACAATCTGGAGGGAGGCCCTGCATCCGACATGGAGGTGCTCTTTCTCTTTTTCTCTCTCTGTCTGTCTCTCTCTCTCAGAGGGTTCTGGGGGAGAGCCCGTGCTTGCCGCTTCTGGCCTTCGCAGGCTCCTGGCCTCGCATCATGCCAATCTCTGCCTCGTCTTTTTATTTTTTCTTTTTAATTTTTATGTCTTTATTTGGAGAGAGAGACAGAGAATGAGCAGGGGAGGGGCAGAGAGAGACACACACAGAATAGGAGCTGTCAGCGCAGAGCCCAACGCGGGGCTTGAACCCACAGACTGTGAGATCGTGACCTCAGCTGAAATCGGACGCTTAACCGACTGAGCCCCCCAGGCGCCCTCTGCCTCAGTCTTCACATGGCCTTCTTTGTCTGTGTGTCTATCACAAGAACGTGTCGTGGGGTTCACGCCCCACCCCCGTAATCCAGGATGATCTCATCCTGAGACCCTTCGCCTAATTACATCTGCAAAGACCCCTTTTCCACCTAAGGTCACCTTCACAGACAGCGGCCCCAGGATGCCCTCGCAGCTCTGGGGAGCCGCCATTCAAGCCTTCACGTGATCGCCGTCCTCACTAGGGCCACCTCATCTCCTTGCTTGCCTCATGTCCTCTGTGCTCAGAAAACCCCTGCTCGCAGCCAGAGTGCCCTGGGGCCTCTGGGTTCTGAAGGTCTGTGAGGCCACGGCCCTCGGGGATGCTCCGTGAGCCCCGGCCGGAGAGCGAGACCGGCGCGGGGGCCGTGCTGTGTCCCACACGCCTCTCCAAGCCCATCTTCATGATTTGCCTCCTCCACGGGCTGCTCCTCTTCTTGCTTCTTTATCCTGGCTTCGTCTCCTGCGTCACAGCCTGAGACACGAGGCCAGGGGGGACTGGGGGCTGGGGTCCCTTAGACGAGCGGGAATGGCCGCAACCAAGAGACTGGGGTCGTGTGCTAACACTCAGGCCCGTCAGGTCCCAGGAAGCAAGGTAGCTCTGTTGGCTTTCTTTCCACAGCTTTTGGGTCCTTGTACTCATTTCCTGGGCCTTGGCCATTCTCTGTTCTTGACGGGTAGGTCTTGATTTTTTTAGAAACTGCCATGAGCCCCAGGGGACGAGGACAATTCATAAGATGGATGACACAAAAGCTGGTGAAGCCATTTGGAGTGAAGGATGGGAGGTGACAGAGCCAGGAGGGGAGCCGGACCGAGGGCAGTGGGTGGAGGGCCCCTCGGGTCACCGCTTCACCGGGACCACCAGGCAGGCTCCAAAATTCCGACACTTTTGTCCTTAAATAAAAAGAGAGAGGGAGACTTATTTTGTTCTTTCTGTGGCTCAAAAATAAGGGTGAGCAGTTTGATGCGGGGACATTTGCTTTGTGGCTTCCCAGGCCCCTCGCCTGCCCTTGTGCCCTTGGAGGGAGGCAGGTGTTTGCTCAGAAATCCGGGCTGGAGCTCCGGCCTCTTCCGTTGCTCTGAGCTCTTTAGAGTTTGAGCCCCAAACAAACAAACAAACAAAAAACCAAGCTGGCATCAATGGGGCTCATGGAAGGTTGCTACCTATTGTGTTTTGTGTGGATACTTGTGTCTGGTAGAAAATAAAGACACAAAAGGGGTGCCTGGGTGGCTCAGTCGGTTAAGCATCCGGCTTTGGCTCAGGCCATGACCTTCTGGTCAGTGAGTTCGAGCCCCGAGTCAGGCTCTGTGATGGCGGCTAGCTCAGAGCCTGCAGCCTGTTTCACATTCTGTGTCTCCCTCTTTCTCTGCCTCTCCCCTGCTCACGTTCTGTCTCTCTCTTTCTCAAAAATAAATAAAATTAAAAAATAGACACAATAGCGCAACTTCGCATGTGCCGTCGCCATCCCCTCCTAAACAAAAGGAGGTTTTAGCAGCAAAAAAGTAGCAATCACATCATGTCTCAGTGAAGAAATGCCTTCATGTTGATGAGATGTCGCTGGAAGAAAATCTCAACTGTTAGTCTCCTTTTTCTCACCTGGCTGCCGGTAGTGACAACTTCGTTGATAAATGGACAAGAGACTGCCGTGAACAGGAGTCCGAAGACTCAAAACCACAGAGTCGGGCGCTACCACCACGTTGACCTGAAACCCCAGAGCAGGGCCGGAAGGCAGACGCCATGGCCCGATGTTCCGTGGGGAGCTGAGCGATTTTGCTCATACAGCAGTTCGTGCTGGGGAGGAGTCTGAAGCCGGCGGGCCTGGCTCCAAACCCTGTGTCCTCTCCCCCACTCCGTACCCTCGGCCATCCGGCCCAAGCGTGCGGTCTGTGGCTGTGGGGGGCACCCGGGGCTTTCCACGCGGGCCAGCACGGGCCTTGGGGCAGCCCGTGTCCTGTGGGAGGCCGGGCCAGGCCCCGGGGGCTCAGCACACAGGTAAAGGGCCCACCGCTGACTGTAGTGAGCTCACGCTCAAGCCCAAGGAACCAACCGGTTCATGAAAACCACAAGTGACACACAGCTGGGAAAGTGGGGTCCCTGCAAGAGGTGGCCTTGGGGACACGTAAGAGTATTTCATCTTTAATCGACACAAAATCCGAATGTACAGATGGTAAGGTTTACAACAATCCAAGCGTCAGGAACAGACTTATACACAGCGGCTGAGCAGGGGAGTCCTCTGTTTCTCTCAAAAATAAGCATTCACAATTTTTTAATGATATCAATGTTCAAATCACCCCCCAGAAGGACTCCCCTGCTCAGCCGCTGTGTATAAGTCTGTTCCTGACGCTTGGATTGTTGTAA
>NC_043708.1:7219207-7221766 GCF_006229205.1 Suricata suricatta | reverse complement strand
TTACAACAATCCAAGCGTCAGGAACAGACTTATACACAGCGGCTGAGCAGGGGAGTCCTCTGTTTCTCTCAAAAATAAGCATTCACAATTTTTTAATGATATCAATGTTCAAATCACCCCCCAGAAGGACTCCCCTGCTCAGCCGCTGTGTATAAGTCTGTTCCTGACGCTTGGATTGTTGTAAACCTTACCATCTGTACGAGCAGGAGTGGGGCAGAGAAAGAGAGCGAGAGACACAAACTTTGAAGCAGGCCCCAGGCTCTGAGCTGTCAACACAGAGCCGACGCGGGGCTTGAACCCACAACCAGGAGATCGCGACCTGAATCAAAGTCAGGTACTTGATCAACGGAGCCACATGGGCACCCCTATCATTGATATAATTTTTAAAGATGTGCATTCCTTTTGATCAGATAATCCCATCGGCAGGAAATTATTTTAAGGGCATCAGAGACGTGTGTGAGGGCAAACATAGCCAGGATGTCCTTTACCGTCTGACCAGGATCGCGAAAGCCTATTTGAAATAAAAATTTTTTTCCTAAAGAGAGGTCTGTTCCATAAAGAAGCATAGGCAGAGGCAAGTCGGGCATGGGTTCTAGTTCAAGCGTCCCTCTCAAGAAGAGACAGAGTGGGGGCTCAAACATTGCTGGGAGGCCGAGTTTGTGACCTTGAGCGGGTCCCAACCTCTCTGGAGCTCAATTCTGGGCTAAGGCAGTGGAAAGAAGAGAAGCAGGTCAACAGTCTAATCTGCTCTTTCCATGGGTGGGGGCTCGGAGAGGGGGTATGCCTGGCAGGTGTAAGTGGGAGTTGCCATTTTCCAAATTCGTTTCCAATCTCAGCTTTAAACCCTGTGAATTACAGAAACTTGGTGCAGGGCGAGTCAGAGACAGACAGGAGCTGAAGCCCAGGGGTGGGGGGCGGGGGATGGGAGGGTGCCTGCCTGCGGGAGGCAGACCCCGGGGCTCCGGGCAGTCCTGCCACGTGAATGGGGGTGCAGACCTGCGGGTCTGTGCCACTTGGGTCATTTACGCTCCCCTGGTATTTAGCACGAGAGGAGGAGTAATTGCCCTAGCAGTGTCCTGGCTGAATTCCAATTTGGGTGATTACATTCTGCCTACTTAAAATTCCCCTCTCTGGTATCCATGGTAGAAGCAATTCTTCAAGCCCTCTCCTGTTAGGGGGAAAAAAAATTAAAAGAAAGGAGCCAGCCTAGACTTCTCCAGCACGGAGTACATAGGACTGCTCTGTGCGCCCAGAAGTGGTTTCTTTTTTAAATAGGAAGTAGACGACCCCCCTTGGAATAAATCTGTCACACAGGCTGGAATTTTCCAGAAAGATTCCGTTTAAAGGAGGGGGGCCATGCGTCTCACGTGGAGAATACTTATGTGGAGAGAGTCTTGTAGGCGAGGCTGCCGAGCCCCAGCTCAGGCCTGGCGCCGAGGGGTCTCCGCTCAGACCTCAGCTCCCCCCCCCAGCCCCCCCACCCCTCCTGCCTGTTGCTTGCTTCGTATTGCTTAATTATAGAATATGAAATTGTTTCCTTTCATTTGGATGCTATTGGGAATGATGTATAGATAACAGCTTGAGAATTCAAATTATACTACAGATCAACATGACCTGGGAAGAGAAAAAAATGTTTTGACTATTACACTAAACAAACCGGGCTGGATGTCAGAGAGACGCAGGCTGTGCAAGGCTCCGTGTGCGTCATTTGCACTCGGCCTAAGTGGCTTTATTAATTAGAGTGCACCAGGACTTTGCGACGCTGGTACCTAACGTATTTTTTTCAACACACACACACGCATGACAAACGGCTCAGGGAAAGCAGTCAAGTTGGATTTCCTAAAGTTTGCCCCTCCCTCCCTCCCTGCTTTCCACCTGCAAGGGATCCTGCAAAAGCCTCAGGTTCCCGTCGACACTGATCTGAAAGAATCACACTTAACTCCTGATTTAGGGGAGGGCTGGCGCGTATGAAATACGGGCACCGTCCGCATCGGAGACGGCCGCGCAGCGAGACTCCTATCCTGGGCTGCCTGTCTTCCATCATGATGCCTGAGCTCTGGAATTTACAACGGCGTCCGTGCAGCCGGGTAAAGAGCCAGGATCTTCGCTGCAGATCACACCTGCCTGTCTCTGTGTATCTACCCATTTATCCACCCCTGTCGTGCAAAAGGCAAGCGTCCTCACGTTCCTGTGTGCACCCTTCCACTTTCAGGCGGAGATGGCCGGCAAGCTCATTATTTCATGGCGGCGTGGGTGCTTTTCAGGCCTCACCTGTGTCTGCTCGAGATCGGAATAGCACACAATTAAAGTGCACGTCCTGCCCGTTAGTCATCTGCTCCCAGAAGGACAAATAGTCAAGGTCGCATTTGTCCTGTTTTCATTCTGATGATGGTGATGCAAAGAGAAGTCTTGCTGCCTGAAAATCCTAATCACTCGGAGGGAGGGACGTGCCCCCGCACCTGGCTGCTCTGGGGGGCTATCCCTAACCCCAGGGGGTCTTCCGGAGTGAACCTGCGGTGCAATTCCTGTCACTGCACCTATAAGAGCCTGGAAAGATCG
>NC_043708.1:7172119-7214107 GCF_006229205.1 Suricata suricatta | reverse complement strand
CCCCCCCCCCCCCCCCCCCCCCCCCCCCCCCCCCCCCCCCCCCCCCCGTCACCTTCTCGCCCTCCCCGGCTCTCCCGGGGAATTTCGCAAACAAATCACGGGCCTCGGTTCCGTGGTCTCTAACGCAGGCCGACTCCCCTCCCTCCAACCGCTGGGAATCAGCCCCCAGCCGAGCCCGGCAGGACAGGAGGGTCGTCCCGCCGCCGGCCCAGCGCTTTGCTTTGCCTGCCTGTTATTGCCGGGTTTGTTTTGTTGCTGTCTTTGCTTTAAAAACACAGACGGAATAGGGATTCCTTTGGAATCCACCGTCCGGCTCGGAGGAAGGGGGCGTTAGCGGAAGGGCAGAGCGGCTGGGAGGTGCTGGGGGACTGGCGGGGGGACCCCAAGAGCCAGAGGGCAGGGGGAGAGTATCGGAGGCCGGACTTTGCAGGAGAATTTCAGCCTCTCCCTGGAGACTGGCGGCCTCCGAGCCAGGCACCCCTTTCTTAGCAATGCCTGCAGCCGTCGGCCACCCGGAAGCTTTCCGGGGGTGTTCAGCCTTGAGCAAAGGATCCAACGCTCCGCGAGCTCAGAGGGATTCCGGTTCCGACAGCGAGTCAGGATGCTCTACCGGCGGCGGCGAGCCACCCGGAGGAATCCGGGCTGGTGGGAGGGAGGAGGAGGAGGAGAGGGCTGCAGGCTTTGGGGAATATAAATTGACACAACCCTTTTGGAAAGAAGTTTGGCAATCCGTATCGAGAACCTTTAAAACGCTCATACCTTTTGATCCAGTAATTCCACTTCTGGGAATCTGGCCCAAAGAAATCATCTGAAATGCGGAAAGAGCTTTATGCCCAGAGATGTAAATTGAGCTGCCGTTTGTGAAAGAGAAATTGTCCAGAAGTGGACTATGTAAGTCCGCTGTGAGCCTGAGTTTGGCCGTGGTGGATGGGAAAGGCCTGTGTGGGAGAGGTCAGGGACCCATGTGGGCAAGTCTGGAGGCAAAAGCAGGACCCAAAGCCACATCGACAGCATGATGATGATGGCATTCAGCAAGGATAGTCACACAGAAAATCACTGTCACAGTCTGCATCTGTACAGTGGAACCAGCTTGATCCCCCCCCCCCCCTTACCCTTCTATTTCTCTTTTGCCTTCTAGTTTTCTGGAAGGAGCACAAATTTCCCTTTAGACTAGAAATAAAGCAGTTGCCTTTCTTTTTCCCTTTTCAAAGTGGTTGTAAAAGTGACCAGAGTTTGGGGATGCCTGGGTCGTTCAGTAGGTTTAGCATTCGACTTCAGCTCAGGCCGTGATCTCCTGGTTTGTGAGTTCAAGCCCCACGTCGGGCTCTGCACTTACAGCTTGGAGCCTGCTTCGGGTCCTCTGTCCCCCTCTCCCTCTGGCTCTCCCCCACTTCTTCTCCCTCCTTTCTCTCTCTCTCTCTCTCTCTCACTCTCTCTCTCTCTCTCTCACTCTGTCTCTCAAAAATAAATAAATAAAACTTAAAAAAAAAAGTGACCAGGGCTTGGAGAAGAAGGTTCTAGATGGTTGAGAGGAAGGGAGCCAGTTCCTGGATGAGCAGGTACTGTGAGATAGAGGAAGTGGTTTCTGGGATGACAGGGACAGAGCATGGGTGTCAGAGGAACAGGGGCCCGGGTTCGAGGGCCGCTCTACTCCCTGACCCGGGCAGCGCTCGGTTCCACCCAGTGCTTGCCACCGCCTAGTGTCCAACGTGGAGTCGTTTTCTGCAACAGCTGACCTTCACGTGTCTGCGTTAAACATGCTCTGTGGCCATCACCATTGCGTCCTGTTTGCCGCCGATTCCTGAGGAAGATGCACAGCATACTCTTTGGAGAGAAAGCTACTTCCCCGTTGGGGGTTTAAGCCAAGACCAGACCCTCGGTTGCCGCACAACTGCGTATTCTTATGGTATAACTGTGACCATGGGCTCGGGGGACCAAAAACAGCAACGTACCTGCACAGGCATTTCCCAAAGTAGGCTCTGTGGGACACTGCTCCGGGCACTTGCTCTGATAAGTTCTACAAAGATACAGAGCAGACTCACCTAGCACCTTGACTTTGCTTTCTTTCATTCAGTCCATTCTTCTTCTTCTTCTCCTTCTTCTTCTTCAGTTTATGTTTGAGAGAGAGAGAGTGTGCTAGTAGAGAAGGGGCAAAGAGAGAGAGGGAGAAAGAAGCAGGCTCCAGGCTCTGAGCTGTCGGCACAGAGCCCGAGGGGGGGCTCAAACCCACGAAATGTGAGATCATGACCTGCACAGAAGTCAGACGCTTAACTGACTGAGCCACCCAGGCACCCTTGCATTCAGTCCGTTCTTCATTTCAAGCTGGTCCTCGGTAAGATGGGGAAGTCAGGGAAGTTTATTCTAGATGACCTTTCGCCTTCCATTTTGGAATTTCTTTTGCCTTGCCAGAAATGCACGCTCTCCCTCCCTTCTGCCCAAAGCACTGTGCTGTAGAACATTCTGTGGTGCTGGTTATGTTCCGTAATCTGTGCCGTCCGATATGGTAGCCACCAGCCACATGTGACTACGGAGCCCTTACAATGTGTCTAGTGCCACTAGCAACTGAATTTTTAATTTAATTTAATTTTAATTAATTTAAATTTAAGTCAAATAGCCACATATGGCTAGTGACTGCAGTGTTGGACCGTGTGGCTCTAGAAAAACTTGTCCTCACTTCTGCCTCCGGTCTCACTCAAACTCACATCCATCCTTTATCACCAAACGGTATGAGCTGTCCAGGTCTCAGCTAGATGCCACCTCAGCAGTGTGCTGGAGCCGGCTTGCCCTGGCCCGCACCAACCTCTCGCGAGCTGGGAATTCACATTAGTAGCTTGAAATCAGTTGTCATGGGAGTCTTTATACCATGGAAATGGGCAAATGCGACAACTCAAGTCTGTTCTCTTCAGGAAGCCATTTTTCAGTACTTACCAGCACACCCTTGAGTGAGAGGGTTGTGCCTTGCATGCTCCTAAGAATGAGAGCCTCCTTGAATTTTGCTCACTAGACACTTGGCTGGTCTCATCCTAGGCCCGGCTCTGTTGAGTAACTTCCCACCGGCTTCCCGGGGGCATATCAGACCTGTGGTCTGGGATCCGGGAACTTCCAAGGCTTACATCTCTCAGCGGACTCTCAGACTGCATCTTTTTGTCTGCTTCATCCATTAGATTCAGAGTTCCTTGAAGGTAGATAGTTCCTGGGTCATGCTAGACGCTGGATCCCCAGGGCCTAGTGCCTAGTATGTGCTTGATCAGTACTTGGTGGATTAATTAAAAAAAAAAACAACTCAGAGGAAAGAACTCACAGCTCGACTATGAGTTTGCTCTGGCTCTGACCAGATGTGTGACGTTGCCCTTGAGGGTGTCCCTTGAGTGTTCTTGCAGGTTCCATGGGCAGAATGATCTCCTTCCTGGCTGCCATATTGCCAGAGTCAGTCACACATAGGGATGCTTTGAAAAACCATGCAAATAAACAACCTGCTTTTGAAAGTCCTGGTGCACTTTGAATTCTCTGTGGTTCTTTGCCTTCGTAGGTTTGGTGATCAAAGAGAACCCAAGGGGGTCCATCTTCTTCCACTGATTTAAATGAAATGGATCCAGCGGACAAGTGAGGAAAAGAGCAGGTGCATTTGCGGCTCATCAGACACTGCCCTTGAACGAAAGGCTACGGTAGGCTTTGTCCTCCCTTAGCAGGGAAGGTGAGCCTGATCAAACAGAAGGGTATCCTTCCTGTTTCTAGACTTGCAGGAGGAAGGAGGCATCAGTGGTGGAGGCTGAACTCTTGGATGAGGGATGGTTTTCTTCTGACATTTAGGAAGAAGTTCTCTGTTTAAAACCCACAAATATTTGCCAGTTATTTTTCTCTTTGAAAAATGTTTTTCTCAAATCCGCGGTGCCAAATACCGCCATGGGGCATTTCAGCATCTGTGGCCTGTGAAAGTCGACTGCATCCCAGGGCCGTTCCGAAGGGGTTAATTATATGTAAGCATCAGAAAGTGATTATCTAATTAAACTTTGAAATGGAATGGTAAAAACACTGGGTGACAGACTGTCTGTAGGAGGGTCCCCTGAGGTGCTCTCGGTTTATTGCTAATCATCTTCCCTGCCCAGGCTGTGTCTGTTTCCAGGGGAGCCCAAGCTCCGATCTCGCTCTGGAGCCCTGGATTCACTCAGAGGTTTGTCAGGCAGATTTCCCTGCTGCTGTCCCGTGCCCTGCCTGAGCTCTGCCGTTGTGCCTGGATGTGTTGGGACTTGCATCACTGGTCTTCAGCTCCCCAATTTCTATTTAGAATCCAAGGCCTATTTCTATACTTAGAACCATGGAATCAAAGAAACTGGATATTTATGAATACTGCCCGGAAAATTTGGCCCTAGGATGCCAGCCACGAAGTACACATGTCATATCCTCCATATTTAAATCTGCTGGATTTATTCAGTCCTTCTGGGCAAGGTCCTTGGAAGGCACGCCGGTGGGTGCAGCAATGACTCAGAAAGCCGTGTTCCGGTGCCTGCCAGGTGGGAGGGGGACAGGCTGGGTGTGCGGACGTTAAAATAGTCTGTGTGACTTAGAGCACTATTCTGCATGATCCTGGTTCCGGGCCCCGGGTCTGCGGAGGTAGCCACCGGGGCTCAGGCTGCTTAGCCGACTTCCCCGGCGTCCCCCAGAGCAGGGCTGCCCGACACTGGGACCCACATGTCTTTGCCCGCTGCCCACAAGAAGCAGCAGCCTGTGCTGATATAGACCTTGAGAAAGGAGGGGTTCATCTCCCCTGGGGGCGAGGAGGAGAATGTCACAGAGGAGGTGGCGTCCGAGTACAATTTTCACAGATGTGGTTCCATCCGTTAGAGAGGAGTCACAGAGAAAGGCAAGCAGCCATCCAGTTTAGGGACCAACACGTGGGCAGGAGTCACTTGAGACTCTGTGCTTTGTTTTTACTTGTTACTTTTGGAGGATTCCTTTATGCTGCAATGAACATTTATTGAGCACCTGTTATGTGCCAGACGCTGGGGGTTTCAAGATTAAAAAAAAAAAAAAACAAGTCACGGCCGTGCTGGGTGTCCTGGTGAGAGTGGCCATGTTTGGAGTCCTGGAGATGTGCTCAGATCTGAGTTTTAGGACTGTCGCCATTGCAACAGCTGGGAGACGGGGTTGGAGGCGGTGGGGTTAGAGGCTGGGAGACTTGAGGAGACTTCTGTGACATGACCCCGGGCCATGGCAACCTGGAGAAGGAGAAGGGGACAGATTGGAAGGCAGTGTAACTACCATTCCTTTGTCTAGAATCAAGGCACTGGACAATGGCTTCAGTTCCCTTTTCGAACTGCGTCTGTGGGCAACACCTTGATGTCCTGCCCTCAGCAAAGATGACGATATAAGAGCCCCCCAAGGAACATCATTGCATTTTTTGTAAAATGACTATTGGGGACATCATTCATTACCCTGCTCAATGCCACTTACGCAAATGCCCCTCTGACAAATGCATCCTAGGGCACTGGGCCAACAAAAATTGGTCCTGCTGACTACAGGCTGCGTCCTACCTCTAGACGGGAAGAACCCCTTGGCCTGCGGCCCCTCCCTCTGGACTCCAGGCACTGGGGAGGGAGAGGGTGGTTTGGGGCTTAATTTCTGGAGTGTTCCCTGGGCTATTGTACCCCTCTCTCCATCTCACTGTATTCTATTTTTATCGTAAGCTGCCTTTTGGAAATGGAGGGGGAGAGAAAGCCCAGTGATTAAGTCCATAGTAAATGGCTTAATACACCTCCCGGCAGCGTGACACAGAGTCTGCAGTGTTTTCCGAACACCATTTCCCAAACTCTGCTCTGCGGCATACGGGGGTTCCCAAGGAGGGGCGTCATCCCAGCTGGTGACATTTCTCATCTTCAATGTAGTTTAAAGTAAAATGTTAGAAAAAGACTGAGCTTACCGCTACAGTGGTTCTAATCATTAAACGGGAGAAGCTGGATGGCATGACAGCTTGGAGTGCGGGGCCCTGGACCCAGCATCCTCAGGCACAACCTGACCTGCAAAACGACTCGACCTCTTTGTGACTCAGTTTCCTCATCTACCAAATGGCACCGACTACAGATGTGCCTCAGAGAGTTAGACCAGTGTCTGCCCCGCAGGGAAGCTTGGACTGCAGGCAGCTTCTCAAAGTGATCAACTACCGCGAGAAAGGGTCTGCCCCGCCCCCTGGAAATGTTGCGAGGTCACGTGACGGAGCGCCAGCAGGAAGTGCGCTCGACAGCCGGTTGTAAGTTTGTCTCCCGCTGCCAAGCTGTGTGTTTTCCATTTGACAATTGTTGGTCTTTGTCATGCGTTCTATCTCGTAATTTTAACATTTATTGGTGCAATTATTCCATGTTTACTTTATATTAACCATATGGACCACATTTTGATCATTTCTTACCGCAATTAATTCATCCGTGAGACCATTTTTGCGCTGTCTACTTTAATTTAAATGATATCGCATGAGCTTCTATCGGCACCCTGATAAAGCACTATGATTTAAATAATATTCATGGTCAAACAGATTTGAGGACTGCTGCCCAAGGTTATACTTCAGTTGTGTATTGCAGTCTTGGAGCAAGATTGCTAGTGGACTTGGGTGTAGCACTAGACCATTTGGTCCCTCAATCCATCACCACTCTTTATAATGAAAATTTGATCTTATAGAAGCCCCCAGTGTTTTTACCAGGGGCAATAGTTCTACAGTAACACCAACTTTTTTTAAACATTTATTTATTTTTGAGAGACAGAGACAGAGTGTGAGCAAGGGAGGTGCAGAGAGAGGAGGAGACACAGAATCCAAAGCAGGCTCCAGGCTCTGAGCAGTCAGCACAGAGCCCGATACGGGACTTGAATTCACGAATGGTGAGATCATGACCTGAGCTGAAGTCAGATGCTTAACTGACTGAGCCACCCAGGTGCCCCAAAACCACCTTTCCCCCGTAAATATAAGTTTATTTATTCATTTTGAGAGAGACAGAGACCACACAAATGAGGGGTAGGCAGAGAGAGAGAGGGAGAGAATCCCAAGCACGGTCCATGCTGCTAGCACAGAGCCTGATGTGGGGCTCGAACTCAAGAAACTGTGACATTATGACCTGAGCCGAAACCCAGAATCAGATGCTTAACTGACTGAGCCACCCAGGAGCCCCTACCATAACATCACCTTAAAACAATGCCTGTGTGTTTATCATTTCTTTATTCATTTATTTAATAATTATTTCCTGAATCCCTCGTATGTGCCAGGTACCATGCTATGCATTGGCCATATTGAGTCTGTCTTCCACCTTCTAGATCTGTGCTGTCTAATACGGTAGCCATAAGTCACATGTGGCCATTGAGCAGTTGAAACGTGGCTGGTCTGAACTGCAATGCACTGCCCATGTCAAACTTCAAAGACTTAGCATTTAAAAAGCATAAAACATTTTTAAAGCAATACATATTTTACATAGTATTTATGATATATTCAAATATTTGATACTATTATTTAAATAATTTATATCGGTCACATGTTGAAATAATAGTATTTTGGATCTATTGGGTTAAATAGCATTCACTATTAAAATTAACTTCTCCTGGTTTTTTTTTTTTTTTTTACTTTTTAAATGCAGCTACTGGAAACTTTTTAGATTGCAAACATGGCTCACAGTCTATTTCTACCTGACAGTACTGGTCTACAAGGTGTGCAGGTATGTAGTTGGTTAATTACAAACAACAAAGGGAGTGCTATAGTCTCCTGCATCTGACATGGGGAGATCTCCCCAAAGGCAGGAAGGGGAGGTCAGCAGAGGCTCCAGCTGCATGTAAGGGCTTAAGGTGCTAACTGGGGTTGGGGTGAGAAGGTTGGAGTTGAAACTGGAACCCCAAGGGTGAGCACAAACATACTGGGATCCAATGGTGGTTTGAGAGTGTACAAGTCAGCGTTTGCTGTGTAACAAACAGTCACAAAACCCACTAAGACATACAGGAATATGCATTTGTTTTTCACCTGTGTTTCTGCAGATTGGCTGGGGTTCTGCTGATCTACGTTGGGCTTGGCTTCTCTCTGGGGATGGGACTCAGCTCTACTCCAAGAGTGTTCATGTCAGGGCCCAGGCAGGAGAGGCAACTAGCCGGGAGAAGCCGTCACGTGATGGTATAACTGCAAGAGGCAATCCCAGTCGTGCAAGTGCTGTTCAATCCTTGGCTCAGTCACACGGGCTAACATCCCAGTAGCCACAGCAAGTCACATGGCTGGGACCAAACTCCACAGCAAGGAGGTGTCCTCTGCCCTTGGGCACCATGAGTCCAGAGCAAGTCATGATGGCCAAGCCCTACGTCTGTTGGACAGAGGGAAATACTCCTTCCTCAGAGATGGAGGGCAGGGGAGGTGAGGAGGGAGTGCATTTGTTGGAACAAAAACCAAATCTATCGATGTGGGGGCACAAGTGGAGGTGGGGTGCAGCTCCTGGTCCCCAGCACAGGTGGGCTTTGCTTTGCTGACATAGCGCTTCTTTCCATTTTCGTTTTAAGAAGAAATTCGAGTGTTCATCAGGGGAGCGTGTGTTCTTGTGCTCAGCACAGGCTAGGCACGCTCGCTCTGGTCTTCCGTGTCACTAGATCACCTGCCTGGCAGGCGAGTGGCGGCTGCCGCCTGCTCTCAGCGGCCACGCTGTGTGGGTGCCGCACTGGGTCCCTGGGGCTGCAGTGCCAATCACTGCACATTTGGTGGCTAAAGCCACAGAAACTTATTTTCTCACAGTTTTGGAGCCTGGAAGTTTCAAGTCAGGGATGCCGGCAGGGTTGGTTTCTTCCGGAGGCAGCCAACCATCCTCAGTGTGCCTGGGCTCGTGATTGCACATCTCACATCTCTGCGCCCGTCTTCACATGGCCTTCTCCCCGTGTCTTCCAGTATCCCTGTGTCACATTTCCCTCTCCATTCCAAGGACACCAGTCCTACATCCAGGATGACCTCATCCTGAGATCATGAATGTAATTGCACCTGCAAAGACCCTATTCCCGAATATGGTCACATTTACAGGTCCCGGGGATTAGGAGGTGAACATGCAACTCAATACAGGGAGATTGCCAGGTGGGCCATGGAGAGCAAAGCAGGGTGGTGGTGGAGATACTGTGGACTCTCCTGGGAGTGGGGGCTGGGCGCGCTCTGCAGGGAGAAGCCCTTGGGGTGGGTCTTGAAGGCTGAATGAAGTTTGGAAGTGGGGAGAAAGGCCATGACAGGAGAAGAATAAGCAAACCATAGAAGTGTGGAAGAGCCTTGGGGGCCACTGGGGGGAGGTCCTAACTAGCTTCCTGGGGCTGGAGACAGTGTGTAGAAGGGGGGGCAGGGAAAGGGCAGGTGACTAGGCAGGGCTTCTGATGTCAGATTACAGGGTTTCACTTTTATCAGGAGCATGCAGAGGAAACGAATCCCTAACTATACATTTTCATTGCTTATAGGCAAGATCCTAGGCGGAAGTGGCAGAGACTGGCTAGTTGTGCACCAATTGCATCTTGGGTCCTCCTGGGCACAGAGCAAACTCCATGTCCCAGGCTCCTTTGCGGTTAAGTGACCATGTGAATTCTGGCCAGTAGACCCTGCCGTGGGAATCCGCTGCCCAATCCTGCCTGCTCCCTCCTTTCCTTACAGTGCCTGCCAACTGCAGATAGGACAGTCGGGGACTCTGAGCCCAGACAGAAGAGGCCTGGGTGCATCACGGACCACACAGAGCCAAGTTCCCCTCCGAAACTATGTTGGGCTGCACTGTGTGGGAAGCCACAGAGATTTGGGGGTTTATAACTTCTAACCGTTGCTCGGGCAGAGTGTCCTACAGGCAAGCGAGGCACACGAGATGAAGTCTGGGATTGAAGAATGGGGCCACATGGAGGGCTGGCTTGGGAGAGGCCAATGTGGCTCAGGGGCGGTGGTCTTCAGACCCCTCACTCCCACCCTATTGGGACCATCTGAGCTCACCTGATAAGCTTACGTCTCAAGGGACTGGCCAGGGCAGGCACACTTCCCAAGGAGGTACAAGGTAGAAAGACCAGAGATGCCAGAAGTCTTTAGGTGGGGTCCAGAGAGGAGCCCCAGGGAGCAGTTGGCTTGGGCGTGGACAAAGCAAGGGACGGAGGCCCAGGTTAGGAATGCAGCATGGGTTCGGTGCGCTGTGGGACCCTGAGAGGGGTCGTGGCTGAGTGTCGAAGCCAACCCCAGGGCGGGACCCGCTGGCAGCGTGGTGAGGGCGGCCATGCGATGAGAAGGTGTGCCCTGGGGATCCTCACGAGACAGGATGGAAACAGCGACAAGCCCTTCCGGAGGCAGCAATTGTCTTTCACTCATTCACTCATTCGTTTATTCATTCAGCCAGGGTGAGCGTTTAATTCCCGGGGCCGGGCTTCCAAAGTGCTGCAGGTGCACAGCGGGAGGCTAGTGGGCCGCTGTAGCCGCGCTAAAGCCACGCATGCGCAGTGCGCTGACTGAGGGCGGAGATGGGAGTGGCGGAGATGGGAGTGGCGGAGTCCCTAGGTGACATCTGTCCAGAGCTCCTAGGCAAGGTGGCTCTGATCACAGCCCTGAAGTGGACCCCTCCCTCACCTCCAGGATGACTCTGAGGGTGCAGACCTGTGCTTTACTGATTTGCCTCCTTTGTCCCTCTTCCTTAGGTAGGACTGTGTCGTGGCCCGGTCCCTTTGTGCTCAGGAGCCAGCAGGCTCTTGGTGATTGTTAAATGCAATAATGCCCGGTTATTTTAGCAGCGTCTGGGTGGGTGCCCACCGGTAGCTCGAGGACACACATATGCATGTGTGTGTGTGCACACGCACACACACACACAGCCCATGGGGTCTGGCAGATGCAATTAGCCTCTGGGTCCCTCAGAATTAGATGCAGGTGGCTAATTGTCCATGCCAGGAGGCAACTGTGGGCACAATTAGTCATGTCTCTCCCCCCACTTGGGGCTAATGATGGGTGGGGAATCTGGGGGAGGGAGAAAATCCGATGGGGCTCCGTCTCTCCCTTAACCTTGGGCTCTGACGGGCAGCTTTGGTGGGAGAGCCTGTCCTCCGGGCCTGGAGAGGATTTCTGGGGCAGGGGAGGGGGAGAGAGGCAGCTCTTCTGAGGATGCATGGGCTCCTCGCCTTCCCTTCCCGCCCTCCCAGGCACACTGGAGTCCCCGTGTCCAGTCTACGAATGATGGTACCCCTGCTTTTGTGTGGCTTGTTGGGGTTTTCAAAGCCCTTTGCAGACATCATTCCGTGCAATAGCCCCACGGCTAGGAGGGGCTGTGCTTCCTACACCCCACTCTACCGATGAGGAAGTGGAGGCCTCCAGTCATGGGGAGAGCCCGTGGTAGAGCCCAGGCCTGGGACTCCGGGCCTCTGTCCTTTGTCTCCTTTTTTTCATGTGGGGGCAGAGGGGCAGCCCCCCAGGAGCCAGAGAGAGCTGCTTAGAGCCCAGCAGGCTGGGGAAATTCCTGATGGAAAGTTTACTTCTGTAAATTTTAGATGCTTATTTAATGAAGCATTGAAGGTCTTCCCTGTACAAGACCTGCTCAAGGAGCCGCGGGGGTCCAGAGAGGCTGCAGGCGCTGTCCTGGCTTCTAGGGAGTTTACAGTTCAGTAGAGAGAATAAGACATGAACATAATATCCATCATCCCAGCCAGGATGCTTCCCTAACGAGCCTCCTAAACTACGGGGTGACCTTGGTCAGTTCTCCTTGCCTCTCTGGGCCTCGGGCTCCTGAGCTATTAACGTAGGGCGTTGAGCCTCAGTATGTCTTGGGCTCTGACCAGTTCTTCACATCGGATTCCAACAGCGCGACAGAATCAAGAAGGACGTCATTCCTATGACTGGGGAGGAGGAACCGAGGAAGGGGGTGCACCAGGAAGGGTATTTGATTTGGTTTGGGCAGGTAGGATTCCACAGAGGAGAAGGCAGAGCAGGCCTGTATTTTCCAGGCTCTGCTCAAACTTGCTTTTGGTTGCAAGTAATGGGAACCTAACTCTGAGGGCATCAAAAGGAAAACGTTGGCTAGCATATTGCAGCGGGCAATCTCTAAAAATGCGCTTCTTAGTGAGTCAAGCCTTTTGGTGTATGTGCCTTGTATAGGCTCTTCCCCTTGAATCTGAGTTGACCCAGAAGTTCACTTGTAACCAGAAGTGGCAAAAGTGACACTTCCTGGCTTCTGAGACTTAGAACCGCTGATCCCAAGGAAAGCCAGACGTTGTATGAAGTTTGACTCTGTTGAGACGTTCATGCTGTGAGCAAGTCTAAACTAGCCCTGTGGAGGGGCAGCATGGAGGGAGATGCCTGGACAGCCCCCAGGTGGTCCCCCTATACTAACCTAGTCACCAGACAAGATAGTGAAGATACCAGTTTGCACATTAAGTTTGTTTGACATCTGAGTACTGCAGTGTGAATGACCCAAGTCAGAACCACCTAGCTGAGCCCATCAGCCCCCTGGAAGCATGACAATAGTAATAAATTACTGTCCGAAGCCACTCCATTGTGACATGGTTTGCTACATACAGCAATAGATGACCCAAACACATATATAATGTAAAAGTTTAGGGAGGTATAGTTTCAGGTGTGGCTGGATCCAGGAGCTCAAAGAATATCACTGGATTTTGTTTTTCTCTCTTTTTCATGTTTTGTTCTCTTCTGTACCGACTGCTTCCTAAACCAACTCTCTCCGCTGATATTCCTCAGAACTTCCAGACTCGTATCATTCCTGCTCCTAGCAAGACCAGGAACACCCCTGCTCTGTCTCACTAAGTACACCAAATTCCCGGAAATACTTCCCATTGGCCTAGTAGTGTGATCCTCCTTCATGTTAAGGGTGCGGAAGGAGCATTCTCCACCTCTAGAAGCAGGACTAGGTATCAATCCGAGCCAAACAATGGCTTCAGCATAGGGGATGACACTTTCTAAAAGGGTCTCTAAGGGGGCTATTACCAAAGGGGTTGGGGAAACGGACCCTGGATAGGTACAAAATACATGTTCATTCCTGTGACCTTGTGTGAGATACGTAACTTCCCTAAATCTTTGTTTCCTTCTATTTTAGAAAAATTCAGGAAATACTTCCTATCCTGCCCAACCCATCCTGAGGCTCAGAGTTGAGAACTGTATGGTAGGGAGAGACAGTGAAAGCTGTCCGTGGAAGCTCTCCGGAAGAGAGAGCTAGTGCCATTGTAAGGATGCCTTAAAGGCTGAATAAAGCAGAACACGATGTGGCTCCCCCACAAACCCAAACTCTGTTTCCAGATTAATAGGCAGAAGGTTGTGTACCCAGACACCCTGCCCCATAGGAGTCCTTTCCCCTGCATTTTCTGGGTCCTGCAATTCTGTGCAGTAGAAATCATCTAAGGATTTCCCAACACTGAGATCCCAGCCAGAAGTAGAGGTGAGGTGAAGCACCATCTACTGGAAGGAGGAGTCCAGGTTTTCCCTGAATCTGCAGAGACCAGGGACCCCGCATAGGAGCCCCCAATCCAGGATGATCCATTTTACTTGAGAGCATATATATCTTTTTCTCTCTGGCCATTGATATCAAAAGGCCCTGGACATATTTAAAGAAAAGGGACTTCTCCATCAGTCAAGGGCAAAAACACAAGGCAATCTGAAAACTAAGAAAGACTCAATAGCAGAAGTAAGACAACCAACACTTTTTCTACTGTGAAAGCAATTCAGTTCTTAAAATCTAGTATCGTTCATTCATCCATTCATTTATTCATTCATCTAGCCATCCACCCACTGACCTTGTCACGTCGTGAACTATATACCGGGTCATCACCGTCCATACTAGCCTGAGTCGGAGAAAAGGTCCCATGCCTGCTAGAGGCCAAGAGGGAGATTCTTAGAGCAGAGAAACAGTTAAAATAAATCAAAATAAAATCAGAGCTGGCTGTGGCGCTTATTCTTAATGACACACAAGAAACTATAAAGCAGCCATGCTACATAATTGACCACTGAGGATTTTTTCGCTCGCAGTCAGTTTGAGATGTACCGAATCCAATATCATATCAGTGATTTGATTTGTTAATAATCAAATTGCAAATACCTTTTCATTTGGCTTCAAAAAGCAAACAGCCATTCGGAATAATTTTTATGGGTCTTGGAAAGCAATATAAACTTAAAATATTGTGTTTGCAAGTCCTATCGGCATGACCATATTATAATTTATATTGGCCTATTTTGATGTACAGTGGCATAATGAAACTTTAAAAAATATATTCTGCAAAGCTGCCTCTAAGCCCGAGCCGGCAGCACAGATTAATGTGAGGCCATCGTGGGGATTCTCTGCATATTTTCTTAAGGAGATTTCTAGAGAATGATTGTTCCACTCACCAAAACTTTAACTGAAGCAGGGATTGTAGAGTTTTGCCTCCTGTCACCTTTGGAGACCCCCTGTCTGCCACCCCTCCTCCTGCCCTCACACACCCCCACCGCTGCCCTACCATTTACAGTGTTCCGAACGCATTGCGCAGGTGCATTTCTGTATTCAGCGTCCTGTTGCCTCCCTGCGGAATGTCCTTCCTCTCTTCTCTGCTTGGGGACTATCTCCCAGACATTCTGCAGCTCCTGGCTAAAATGTCATTCCCGCTGGGAAACTCCCTCTTGCCCCGCCCCCCGCACTTACTACTTCCGTTCTCCCCCAGCAATTTGAAGGGGACTCTATTACAGCACTGGTCACAGTGTGTTATTGTTAATGTTTACCCACAGGACTGTCTCGACCAAGATATGTTCAATTTGAAAGCTCCAGTGCCTACCACTGTGGTGCATAATACATCCTCAATAAGCATTTGTGGAGCGGATGGACAGGGGTGTGGATGGACGGATGAATGGGTGGGGAGGCAGATGGATGGATCGAAGGCATAGATCCTCCTAGAAGATAATATTTTCTTTGGCTTTGGAAGCATTCAGGCACACGTTGTAGAGAGCCTTCAGGAGCTAGATGGGTTGTCAGACAGACAATTCTGTTAGATTTTTTCCAACCAGACAGCCCCTGATTCCATTATATTCCTGTAGGGTTTTGTCTCAGCGCAGAAAGGCAGTAGAGACTGATTTTACTTTCAGAACCTTAGGAAAGAAATCTTTTGTCTCTTGTGCTAGATAGATGTGTGAGGATCCCAATTACAGATGAATGAGAAAGAAGGGAATGAATAGTATTTACTGAATGCCTAGTATATACCAAGCATGGGGTTAGGCATTTTCCAATCATTTTCTTATTTAATCTTCATGATAATCCTATGAGGAACTCGTATTCCCGTTTTGTAAACAAGGAACTGAGTCTCAAAACCTTTTCTATATTAGCCACTTATTAAAATCTCTTACCTTTCTAGGACTTTTTAGCAGGAAAGGAGATAATATTGCCTACATATGATGGAAATTTTAATTTTCCTTTCTAATATTTATTTTAATTTTATTTTTGAGAGAGCACATGAACAAATCAGGGAGAGGGGTAGAGGGAGAGAGAGAGAAAGGATCTTTAACAGGCTCCACATTATGACTAGAGCCTGTTGTAGGGGTCAGTCCCAAGACCCTGGGATCATGACCGGAGCCAAAAGCAAGAGCCAGATGCTCAACCGACTGAGCCACCCAGGCACCCCTCTAATATTTATTATTTTATTTTCACTTAATTGCTAGGACATCCACCAAAATGTTGAACAATAAAGAAGCCAGCAGGTATGCTTTTCTTGTTCCTGATTTTAATGGGAATGCCTTTCCGATTCATGATCGGAACCATGTAACGATTTATGCATCCGTGTACTAGTTAGGGCATTGGCTAAATGGTACCACAAAGAGAGGCTAGAATGCTGTGGCTTATGTGACATAGAAGCTCCTTTCTCTCTTACAGAAGAGTTCACAGTGACAGTCCCGGGTAAGCATTGGCCCAGAGCTGGTTCTGCCAATCTCCTCGGGTAGCTTCCCACTTGTGCCAGGCATTGCCATTTTTAGCCCGCTGGAAGGGGAAAAGGGAACTCAAAGGAAAACAGTTCCCTCTTTAGAGCAATAACCTAGGAATTGTAGGCATCATTTCCACTCACAACCCATTGGCTCAAACTTCATCACCTGATTACACCCAACTGCAAGGAATGCTGGGAAACGTAGTCTTTGGCTCAATGGCCATATTGCCCACTAATACTGGGGGTTAGGTATGACCAGGGAAAGAGAGAATGGGTGATGGGGGACTGGTGCAGTCTCTGCCACCATACTCTTTTGTCTACTTAAATAAGTCTCCTTTGATTTCTAGTTAATAAGTGGTTTGTTTTATTTTTAAATCTAGGATTTGATACTGGGTTTCACCCGATTATTTGTCAGTAACTTTTGAGGTGCTGATATGATTTTCTCCTTTAATCTGTTAGTGTGGTAAACATCCTAATGTTGACCGATATTTGTATTTCTGGCATTCAAATCTATTCAATCAAGTTGCATTCTTCCCTTAACAGACCATTGGTCATGTTTTATTTAGGATTTGCATCTGTACTTATAAATGATATTGACCTATAGTGTTTATGTGTGCACTATTCTTGTTTTTAGTTTCAGGGCCATGCCATCTGGAAGGATGAACTAGGAAATTTTCTGTCCTTTCCAATGCTCAGTAACAGAAGATGTATCCTGAAACTCTCTATTTCTTGAAGATTTGGGATAATTTGTTCTTAAAACCATCTGGCATGGTGGGGTTTTTGTTTTTGTTTTTGTTTGTTAGAGATAGATCTTTGGCTACTATGACACAGACCACTGGCTGTCCGAAGTATCTGTTCTCTCATTTTTCAGTTTTTAGCTGGGTGTAAATGCCTGGAATGAGGCCCCTTTCCCGAGCCTCCCTTGTGGCTGGATGTGACCAGGTCCCAAAGTTCAGGTTGTGCGAGATTTCAGAATTCAGGTTGTAAAGGAAGGGATATTTGTGTGTAACTCCTGGCATGTGCCTCTACATGGGGAGAGCTCCCCTTCCCCTCTCAATGTGCCTGGAGGGGGTGCCCAGAGGTGAGAGTCGGCTGACAACAGGCTGACATCAATAAAGCAGAAGGAGCTGCGTTGGACCCTTCATGCTACGAGAAAGTTGACTTCTCTTTTTCAGCTACTTATTTTGAGAGTTATTATTATTATTACTATTATGCTATAACCACTGACCCCACATCTAATTAATATAAGCTACATTTTCAATAAGTTCTATTTAAAAAAAAAAACGAGTCCTCTATCCATACTTAGCCTCTTTATTGTGTATTTGTTCTCTTCCCTCTGCTCTCCACCAGCATCTTTCTTACCTCCTTTGCAAACCTACCAGGCATCCCCCTGTCTCAGCGTATTTGCACTTGCCCTTCCTTCCGCCATGAATGCTCTTCTCCAGGTATCTGTGTGGCTTTCTCCCCTCCCTCCCCTTGGTCTTCTCCCAAACGTGCCTTCTCAGCGAGGTCTGACCATTGTCATTATAACTACAAACCAACCCAATCTCAGACTGTGGGTCTCTCTTCCATGCTTTTTTCCTCTCTAGAACTCTCCTCCTTAGCAGACGTTTTTAGATTCACTCGTTTACTAATTTATTGTCTCCTCAGGTCTGCCAGAGTGTCATCTCTACAAGGCGAGGATCTTTGCTCTGTCCACTCGCTTTTCCAGTGTCTAGACCAGCATCTGGCACACCCTGCCTGCTCCGAAAATTTTCAGTGAGTCGCTGATGAAATATACATGCCAAAAGAACGTCTGTTTCATCCGTCTCTCCAAGTGCAAGGTTTTGTTTTTCCTGGCTGGTTTTTTTCCCCCGATTTCCTATTTAATTTATTTCTGCTTCTGTGTTTATTAATTTCTTCCTTCTACCATCTTTAGGCTTATTTTCTTGTTCCTCTTACCTCTTCTGCTTCCTGAATTACATGTTTAGTTCATTTATTTTCAAGTTTTCTGATTTTCAGATAGAAATTTAGGGCTATAGGTTTTCCTCTGAGTATTAGGTTGGCTGCAATCCATGGATTTTTATATGCAGTGCTCTCATTATTGCTCATGTTTGAACAGTTGTTAATTTTGATTTGCTTTTGTCTTTTACTCAGGAGTTATTGGAAATGACATTTTAACATTTTGAGGCAGGCTGATTCTATTTAGCTGTCTTTGTTGATGTCATTAATTTCTAATATTATTGAATTGTGGTCAGAAATGTGTTTGAGTCATTTCTCCTTTTTTTTTTTTAACGACTTTCTATATGGCCTACTATCTGATCAGGTTTTATGAGTAGTTCTTGAAGACAGTCTGGATTCTCTGCCTGCTGGATTCAAAATTCTGGGTTTTTTTTCTATCAAGCTTATTAATTGTGTTATTTAATTCTTCTACATGTTTCTTTCTTTGTTTGATCCCTTCATTTTAAAGAAATGTATGTTAAAGAGGGTACGATTTTATAGGAGTAAATTTCCTTCTCTGTTTCTAAAAAAATTTTTTTTAATGTTTATTTATTTTTGAGAGAGACAGAGAGAAACAGAGACAGAGCATGAGTGGGGGAAGGGCAGAGAAAGAGAGGGAGACACAGAATCCAAAGCAGGCTCCAGGCTCTGAGCTGTCAGCACGAAGCCTGATATGGGGCTCGAACTCATAAACTACAAGATCATGACCTGACCTGAAGTCAGATGCTTAACCGACTGAGCCGCCCAGGCATCCCTGTTTCTGCCTTTTAAACTAAGATTTTAAAATAATGTTGTCAGGTACAAAAATGTCATAACTATTACATTTTCTTGTAAATTATACTTTTTATTAATACGAAATATTACTTTTGGCTTGTATTCAGTGCAGTCTTACGTTACCGTTACCACAGTGGCCTTCTTTTTTGACTTGCTACTTAGCTCATGTATTTATTTCAGTGTTTGTATGTTATTTTTTTAGTTGTGTCTCCTATAAATGATAAGTATTTGTATCAAAACAACTCACTCTGAGCTTCTGACTTTTACGGTAAGAAATTCATGAATTAACATTTCTTTTTCCACTGATACGATTTTATGTTTTGGAGTTACCATGCTCTCTCCCCCTTTTTTCAGACTTCTATTGAAAAAAATTGAGTTTTCTTTGTCCCCATTGCTTTCTCTTTCCTAAGCATTTGGAAGTTATATGTCTCATTCATATTCATTAGCGTTCACTCTGTAATTATTGGGATGTATATTTAAGGATATAGTCCTAGCATCAACTAGAGTGGACATT
Organism: Suricata suricatta; assembly: GCF_006229205.1. Classification (NCBI taxonomy): domain Eukaryota; kingdom Metazoa; phylum Chordata; class Mammalia; order Carnivora; family Herpestidae; genus Suricata; species Suricata suricatta. The sequence goes on along the minus strand of NC_043708.1, from coordinate 7,194,957 downwards.
CTCCTTCCACACAAGGTAAGAATGTCTGTGGATTTGAGGTGTATCCCTGCAGAGCCTTTCCTGGGCGTTTATCACATGTGGATGTTGTCCTACAAGGTAGAAGTCTAAGAATGACCACTGACGACCCGTACCCTGCATGCTCCCTCTGAAGTGTGGCTTAAACCCTCCAATATGGTGTGCTATCATTCCCGTGACTGTTATATGACAAGGGGAGGTCATCAGGGTGGCTCTAACCTCATCACACCAGGTCGTTGAAAACAGAGTTTTCCCAGGTCAGTGGTGGGAGAAATATCTGGGCCACAAGAAGGATTCAATTTGCTATTGCTGATTTGAGAATGGAGGGGACCCCAGGCAAGGACCAGAGAGCAGAGAAAATGAGTGGGTGTGGCCCCAAGTCCATAGACAATAAGGAAGGGGGCCTTGGACTTATGATACAAGGAACTGAATTCTGCCAATAACTGGAAAACGATGGAGCTCCAGGAAGCCAGCAGGTCAACACCTTCATTTCAGCCATGTGAGACCCTGGGCAGAGAGTCCAGCCACACCCTGTGTGACATCTGACCTACAGAGCTAACTGCTTCCCTTTTTATTCCTTCCTTCCTTCCTTCATTCGTTCATTCCTTCCTTCCTTCCTTTTCTTCTTCTTCTTCTTCTTCTTCTTCTTCTTCTTCTTCTTCTTCTTCCTCTTCCTCTTCCTCTTCTCCTCCTCCTCTCCTTCCTTCCTTCCTTCCTTCCTTCCTTCCTTCCTTCCTTCCTTCCTCTCTTTCCTTCTTCTTTCCCCCATTCCTTCCTACCCTCCTTTTCTTCTTCCTTTTTCCCAGGTCACATTACATTGAGACACCATGCTAGACCCCAGTTGCTATTAAAATTATCAGAGCTCAGGAAGGGAGGCCACAGAAGGCACCCTCACGTGCCTGCACTGGATGGTACAAGACAACATCCTCCAACTTCAAGGCTGGCGGGCCTTGACTAACCAGGAATGGAGGGGCAGTGGGAAATGAAGGTCCTGGTCCATTCAGTGACAGCCCTCACTGGGGAATCTATCTGGCAGGGCTAGCATAACGAAGAACCACACACTGGCGGCTTAAGTCACAGAAATGATGGTCGCCCAGCTCCGCAGGCCAGGGGTCTGAGATCACAGGGTGAGCACCAGGGAGAGCTGGGCTCCCCAGCCCCTCTGATAGTGCACTTTCCGGGGTGGTCGTTCACCTCAGGTGCAAAGCTGTCACCTCAGAGTCACAGTGCTGGCCCATCTGAGTCTCTGTCCCGGACCCCCCGGGATTTACTTTCAGGCCACTTTTTGTCCCCTTCTGTTGCTCGAAGACACCGAATGTCATGTCTTTAATAAGGATGCTTCTAGCCAAAAGGTTTGAGGAAGGACGCATGCTCCTCAGATCTGATCTTCCGCCTTTCCCTGTTAACTTCAGCTCCCCAAGTAGTTGGGTAAAGAAGGTTCTCTTGAAAGAACAGCACTCTGCATGGGAGAACAAAGTCACTCTGAACAATTGTCTGAGGGTGTGTCTGGGGCTTCTGACACTCACTGTTGGGGATAAAGGCAAAGCTGTGTCTTGACATGAGCAGACAGGTGTAGGTGAGGGAGAGGGCGGTCACATCCAACCCGCCTGGAAGAGTCGGAAGTTGAAATTTTACAGGTTCGCGGGCACGTGTTGTACTTCTGTATTATACATGAACAAACTGATATACAGCAAGGAACTAATAAGGAAAATGAGGCAAATTAACATAAAAGAGCGATTCATAATAGGCCTCCATTTCACAATAATGTCTATGCACAAAGGCCCCAGGTTAGAGCACTCATTTTGAATTTGTTACTCAATAAGAATAACATAGATGAGGCTTGAATAATTGAAAATTCCCAATTACAGTGGCGACGAGTGGGGTTTTCCAGCCTCGTGTGAGTGACGTGCGAGACAGTCTCGCTAAACCCAGTCATAACGTGAGAGGGAGATGCTACCCGCCCTGCCTTTCTTCCTCCAAACAAAAGCCGTGATGGCTTTGTCAGGTCCCATTTGGAAACACAATATCAATCTTGCCTTATCCATGTTATTGATGGGTGTGGGTATTCTACTGTAATTATGTCAAAAATGAAATATTTCAAAATGTGATTGGCAGGCTGATTACAATAATGCATGTGATTAAAGCCAGGGCTTGCTTGTGTAACTAAAGGGAGAATGTCAGGGGCAATTAACTGTATTTTCTTTAAAGTTTGCCAAGATTTCTCTTGTTTTCCATTGTGTTGTGGGGAAAGAACCCACCGAGGCACCTGGCAGTAGGCATCCTTGGGATTCTTCCTCCGAAGGGCCAACGGAATTGGAGGCAGGGAGAAAAGGACCCCTTAGCTCCTCTCTCCATCAGGCAGGCTTGGACAGCCTCGGGAAGGGACTAGAACCAGGGACAAAGACCATTCACGTTCTCTTCCCACCTCTCCTTCTCTTCCTCTGGGTCTTCATTTCTGTCTCAGGCTGTCTTGGCATCCACCTGCCTCTTTCATGATCTCTTTTCCTCATCTCTTCAATTCAAAATCCTTGGAAAAGGTGCTTATTGGGTGGGTCAGATGCCCAACTGGCTGCCATTTTGCATGACACCCCCCTTCCCTCCCACCTCTGACCTGCTGCCTCGGTCACAGATGGGTAGACTTGTTGAGCAGGTCCATTGCCAGGTGGAATGAGCAGGTGGTCACAGTGGTCTACGTGAGCTGTGAAAACACTCCAAGGCCCCTTGAAGCCTGTTGACCCCAGGAGTAGGTTGGGCTGGAGTTCAGTTCCGCTTTCATTTCAGTCCAATAAACACCATAAGAGAACCTATCAGGTGCCAGGCTCTGATCTGGACCCTGTTGCGTTTAGAGTCCATGCACTACCAATCCTCTCTGTCCCATGGAGTTCATAGGGAATTGTGAAGTCACGCACTGCCTTTCCCCATGCCTCCAGCTGCTCCTCTGCTAATAAGAACCCCTATGTGGAAAACGGATCCTTATCTTGGCCACACCTTGCCATTGGGTTTTATCTTTAGATAGAAAAGCACAAGAGATGTGCCCTATTCCTCCAGGTGAGACATCATGGCGGCACTCATCAAAAGGGGAACCGGTTCCCTCAGCCTGAAATCTCAGATGTTCCTCCTTCTCAGAGCCTTCCCCAACTCCCTGGGCTGTGGGAGGTACATCTCTGTACCTTTTGCACTGCCATTGTTTTAAACTTAGCACCTGGCTTTGGGACGAGTTTTTCTCTTCGGAAGGCCCTTGAGAGCAGGGAAGGGTCATGTCTTTGTCATCTCTGTGTATGAGGCCTGAAATATAGAAGAAGCTTGGTGAACACAAGTTTGTTAAACAAATGAGCTCTTGTATTCACTTCTTGTGGCTGCCATAATGAAGTATCACCCACTGAGTGGTGTCCAACAACAGAAACTCACCCTCATACTTCTGGAGGCTGGGAATCTGAAGTCAAGGTGTCTGCAGGGTCACACCCTCTCTGAAAGCACTAAAGAAAAATGTGTTCCAGGCCCCTCTCCCAGCTTCTAGTAGCTCCTTGGCTTCCGGAAGCTTAACTCTGCTCTTCACATGACACTCTCCGTGTGTGTCTGTGTGTCCACATCTCCCCTTTCTATACGGACACCAGTCACAATGGACCAGGGGCTCACCTGCTCCAGTAGAACCTGATCTTCATATAACAGATTACCTCTACAATGGCCCTATTTCCAAAAAAAAAAAAAAGGCTGCCTTTCTAGGCACCGGGAGTTAGGACTTTAGTATATGAATTTGGGGAAGATGTATCAAACCCACAACCCTTTAGAATGCTGGTCTCAAGGCTCCTTCTTCCGGACATAACGGTTTGCAAGGCTGCCTCCTCACTGTGTTCCCACGATGCTCCCTGAGATGGACAAACAGCTGTCACATTACAGAGACTCCTGGATTCAGAGCCGGAGTCAGAGCGCAGGTCTCTTAACAGCAGAGCTGGGCCAGGGCCTCTGTAGGAATGGCCTGGTGAGGATGCTCTCTGCAGGGTCCTCCGGGACCATGCTTCTCCCTCCTGCGGAGTGGCCTCCCCTCCCCAAGGCCTCCCTCAGCACTTCTAGTACCAAAAGCAAAGGGGGAAGCTGAATTTTGCCTTTGGCTATTGTAGGCAGACTTGGAGCCTTGGGAGGAGATGAATGGCTTGAAATTCCCCCAAATGCCTTCCTTGAAGGCAGGTTTTTGCTGGCTTTGCACTGAGGTCTTGGACTTGACCCAAGTACATAACAAATTGCTGCAGAGGTGATCTTGCCGTGGGAACGAAATGCCGACTGACATGGCTTGCTTCTTGCTTCGCTCCTGGAATTGCCCTCAATTCTTATCAACAAAACCCACCTGCTAATAATGCTCTCCATATTTACGTCGTGTCCTTTGTCAAATGGGCCTCGGTCCCTCCACCTTCAGAACTGTGGCCCTGAAGTGACTGAGGCTGGAGTAGAGGTCAGAGTTGGAATGCATTAGGAAATGGGAGGTGTCTCTGAGAAGTGTGAGGATGTACACATGCGTGTGTGCGTGTACACACAGCCTACCATTCACAGGATTGTTTTTTTTTTTTTTTTTTTTACTAGATTTGATGCTTTGAGTGCATCTGGTGTTCTGTTTATCTCTTGCTATCTGACAAAGCACCCCAAAATGTAGTGGCAAAAGACAAGAGCCATTTAATCATACGCACAATTTTGCGGGTTAGGAATTGGCAGGACAGCTGGGCTCTGCTCCGCAGCGCCTTGGCCTCGGCTCAGACGACTTGAGAAACTGGAGATTGCTGGGCGGCTGGCCTGGGGCTGCAGTGCTCAGCCTTGGTCCTGGCTGCTGGCTGGGTCCCTGTGATTCTTCACATTATGTTTACTTGGGCTGGATTATGCAAGAGGGCATCTGTCTGATGACTGGGCTCCGGCGGCTGGAGCAGCTGGGGTAGCTGGGCATCACGCTCTCCATACACAGCTCTCCATGTGGCCAGCGTGGGCCTCCGTACAGCGTGGTGGCCCCGGGGGATCGGACAGCCGGCCTCCCTCCAGTGTGAGTGTTCCAACAAGGCTGGGTGGAAACACCAAGGGGTCTAACGACTTAGACTTGGAATTCACACACTGGCCCCTCTTCCACATTCCATAGGCCAGCAAGTCACTAAGGGACAGTCCTGGTTCAGAAAGCGGGGGGAACACACTCCACCTCTCGGTCAGATGATTGACAGAGAATATACATCCATCTTGAACCTGCAAAGCACACCCTGCCAGTTGGCCGTTATCCGATGCTGCAGGTGTCTCTCCAAGTGCTTCTCCACCGAGTCTCAGAACTATCGTTCTTACCCCCAGAGCTAACCATGCGGTCCGTTTGTGCACATGCGCATACACATTCACGCAGGCGCATGCGCACACACATTCACGCAGGTGCACACGCACACACTTGCAAATCTGCGGCTCTTCCGTTCCTTGGAAGGATTCCTACCCTCCCTGGCACGCACAACTCAGTAAATTCTTCCTGCCCTTCCCCCTGCTTCCTTTCCTATTCCTTCCCCCTCATCCCCTATTCTCCGTCCTAATTTTATTACTTGTGATTCCAGAAATCTCTTTATCTTTCTTCTGGGCCTTTGCACGCGCCGCCTCTTCTGTTTCCTGGGGCAGCAACTCATCTTTCAAACCAGGCTTTTCTGACACCCGCCCCACCCCATCCCACCCCACAAGGTGCACATTTATCTTATGGGCCTTGTCACTTTGCATGTAATTTCTGTTCAGGTGTCTGTCTCCCCTTTTAGACAATGAGATCCTTGCAGCCAGGAGCTGTGTTTTTCGACGGTGTTCTCTGCCGAGGAGAGGACCTGGGAAGCGGAACACGCGCTGTGCATACAGAACACATGCCTGAATGAATGTGCTGGGAATAGGCAGATGGTGTGGCCCAAGGAATGGCTTCTTATTGGAATACCTGAATGCAAGCATATGAAGTATTGGCAGGAATATCACAACTGCGAAGTCGCTGGAAAATTCCATTTCTGCTCCTGGAATCTTGGAGGCTTGCTCCCCAAGCATGCTCTGCCCTCTCTGAGTGCCATAGACTGGGGACAGATGTTCTGTGGTGGAATTTGGGGAGCCCCAACTTAAACAAAATTAATTTTTCCCCCTCTAACCTTAGAAGTTCAGTGTGCTGATGGGCGTTGGAATCTCACAGGATGTATAGAATGTCCTGCTCCCCAGGATTATTTCACCCTGGAAGTCTGGTAGGGCCACGGGACCATGCGACTTTCTCTGGGCAGTGTTCAAGGCTCCACCTCCTTACTGCCGCTCTGCCCTCTAGCCCCTCCAGGGGACACCCTTGCCTTCAGCTGCTGACAACCAGGGACCCAGCCACATGTCCCAGGTGCTCAGTTCTTGGCAAAGGGGAGGATCAAAGACCAATAGGTGCCAATCATAATCCTCCTTTCCACGCAGGTGCCTGAAGGACAGGTGTCACAAAATCCGGGTTGGAAGCATCCAGATGGGTCCATGAGTGGCCATAACAGTTCAGTGACATTCAAATGCCCCTTTACCACAAGGAAGTGGAGGCTTAGAGAAATAAGTCCATCGGAGAAAGACAAATATCACGTGATTTCACTCCTATGTGTATTGTAAGAAACAAAACAGATGAGCATAGGAAGGAAAAATAAGATTTAAAAAAAAGAGAGAGGGAGACAAACAAGATACTTTTAAATACAGAGAGCAAACTGAGTGTCACTGGAGGAGATGGGAGGGGGATGGGCTGGGTGGGGGATGGGCACTAGGGAGACCACTTGTTGGGATGAACACTTGGTGTTGTATGTAAGTGATGACTCTCTAAATTCTACTCCTGAAATCATTATTACACGACATGTACACTAACTTGAATTTAAATACAATTTAAAGAAAGAGTAACTAAAAAAATAGATTATTAGTTCCAGCAATGAAAAGAAAAAGGAAGTGAAAGTTTAGAGAAGTGAGTGGCCTTCCCAGGGAAAAGTCTAGAGATCGGTGGTCTCTGGGCTCTGAGTGTGGGGTTCTTTCGACTACACCAGTGCTCTCAGCAGGTCCCGGATTCCTCAGTTATTGTAGGATTGCATCCATCAGGGACAGGGACCCTGCATTCACAGAGCACCCACGCTGATCAGGCTTCTTGGCAACTGTAATTAATGAACTCCTCACAAGAAAGCTGGGAGTTGGTATAATTGAGTTTATTTTGTAGATAAAGTGGCCAAACGGACACACTGGGGCTTAAGGAGACTGGGCATTAAGCTCCGTGGGCATTCTGCATGGTCGGACATCTTTGCCTGAGCGGTGCACCCGCAGACCCTCATTACGAAATGCCTTCAGCGGCTGCAAATGGGCGCGCGGCAAGCGAGTCTGGCTCACTCGCTGGTGTCCAGCCCCGCTGTGGGATTTGCTTCCAGAGCAGTCTTCTGGGGGGAAAAGGATCAATGGCAAAATTGGTGGATCCAGCAAGGCTTTTGCAGTAAAAGCTCTTTATGCCTCTCGTTCAAAGTGTTTAAGTGCCTTTTAGATCACAGATTGAACCATCGACATTATAAAGTGGAGCCTTTTAATACCAAAATACACTTCCAGAGTAAAATTCCATTATGAGGAAAAAGCATTTCATGGCACCGGGCTAGATAATAATTCTCTCACGTGTAATAGGATGTATGAAATGTTTGATGATAAACAGAGTTTCTCAGCATTGTAATAAGAAGACTCACATAGCAGCGTGTGTGTGTGTGTGTGTGCGTGCGCATGTGCATGTGTTGTATACACATAATATGACACGTCTCATTCCACATACCAGTTTCTTGATCTGTAAATAGTGAGAATTGAGCCTGATGGGCTCTCAGGTGCTTCCTCCCGTCTGATTACATGGAAAAGCCACTTTCTCACTTTCAGTTTCCATTTCCTCCTCCTTAAAATGAAGGCTTCTGTAACAGTCTGGAAACAGCTGGAAGGGTAAGGAAGTGGCGTAGGACAAATGGGGGGGGTGCTAAGTGGCTCTTGTAACTACAGACCTTGGAAGTGTTTCCTGTTCAGACAAGCGTGCCGCCCAATGGTGCAGCAGGGTTATCTGGACTCGCGTTCCGTCCATCTCTGCTCCCCAGATGCACCCCTGCGACCCGCCCTCCGTTCGCCCCACGGCATGGCGATACTGGCAAAGGGAAAATTTACCTCTCCCAATATTGTTTCTTTTTTTATGCTTATTTATTTATTTACTTTTTATAAAATTTTTGTACTGTTTTGTTTATTTTTGAGAGAGCGTGAGCAGAGGAGGGCGAGAGAGAGAGAGAGACAGACAGACAGACAGACAGACAGAATCCGAAGACAGGCTCCAGGCTCTGAGCTGTCAGCACAGAGCCTGACTTGGGACTCGAACCCATCAACCGTGAGATCATGACCTGAGCCAAAGTCGGACGCTTAACAGACTGAATCACCCACGCGCCCCTATGCTTACTTTTTGAGAGAGAGCGTGTGGGGAGGAAAGGGGCAGAGAGAGAGAGAGAGAGAGAGAGGATCCAAAGTGGGCTCTGCGCTGACAGCAGAGGCCCTGATGGACCCATGAACTGCGAGATCATGACCGGAGCTGAAGTTAGACGCTTAACTGACTGAGCCCCCCAGGCGCCCCTCTCCCACTATTTTCAGTAAAAGGCCCAGGATTGGCTCTCACTGGTTCAGATGGACACACACATCTATCCCTGAACCAGGCACCCTGTTCAGGGTGCAAATTGCCCTGATTGGCCAGACTTGGGTCACAGGCCCACTCTCGGGCAGACGCGGGAATGGGGTTAGCCCCTCCCGACTACGAAGTTTCAGAGTGTGGTTCCCACTTGGAATGGAGAGCGCCGCTCTCAGTGGAAGGGGGAAAGGACAACGCATTGTCCTCAGGGAAGGCAAGCGCTAGACATGCGTGGGGGTGTGAACTAGCTCCAGGAAGCCCTGAGGCTTGTGTGAGCTCCAGATGCTGACGGAACAAGTGTGTAGTGCTAGAGCCACGTGGAGATGATTACATTCAACCTTTTTGCTTCAAGTTGAGGAGACTGAGGCTCAAGGGGAAGAAGTGACTTGCTCAAGGTCACTGGAGATTTTAGCAGCAGGCCTACCGCTAGAACTCGGGTCTGTAACCCTCAGCTCCTTGCTCCTTCCTCTCCTGCCTGAGTTCTCCTGGGAAGGGTCCACCCAATGGAGCCTTTTGGCAGAGTCCAGCTAAGGCCTTGCTATTTCAGTTTGGTTCCGCCAAAGCAACCCTTGGCACGGCCAGTAAAAGATACCAAAGTAGCCGACACCTTCCAAGTTTCCTGGTGCAGAACCAGGTGTGATTTCAGGTCATGCTGATGATTTGCCGTGTACTCTTGGCCAAGTCACTTAACGTCTCTGGGCATCAGTTTCTCAGTTTGCAAATTTACCCTCCTCCTTACTGCCTCTCTCCCCACATGCGTGCCCCTGGGATCTCTTGTGTTCTAGAAGAGGGTGGTCTCATACACTCCTCTACAACCTGGGTTTCCATGAAGGCTTGGGTAACCTTTCTCAGGAAGTGCTCACATTTTAACAAAGGCATTTAAAGAATATGGTGAGTCCCTAATAAAGGGAGTGTGTCTGGCAGCTGGCTTTGGGGAAGACACACCTAAGGTCAGCCCTTGATGCCTCCATGGATGTGAGCCTGAGCAGCTCATTTAACCTTTTCTGCCCTCTGTTTCGTCTATGGAGAGCGGGGCCCTTGTAGAGTGATTACACTTGGGCCAGAGCAGGTCCAGCTTGGGGAGGATACGCCGGAGCAGGAGACCTAACCAGCAACAGCGGGGGACAGTGGGAAATTGTCAGCTCAGCCTCTTGTCTTGATTTCCTGGAAGGGCATAATGACAGCAACACTGGCCACGGCTGTTGTGGTGGCTTCCATAGCATCCTCCCCAATGTTACGTCCAAGTCCCAACCCCTGGACCTGGGAGTATGACCTTATGTGGAAATTGGGTCTTTGCAAATGTAATCAAGTTAAAGATTTCAAGATGAGATCATCCTTGATTTAGGGTGGCCCTAGATCCAATGACTGGTGTCCTCAAAAGAGAAAGGAGAGGGAGATTTTATACGCACAGAGGAGGTGGTCATGAAGACAGAGGCAGAGACAGGGGTTACGGGGCCCACAGGCCAAGAAATGCCTGGCGCACCAGGAGCTGGTCAAGAGAGGCGGGGAAGGATTCTCCTCTGGGGCCTCTGGAGGGAGGCTGACCCCGGTAACACTTTGATTTTGGACTTCTGGCCATCAGGACTATGCGAGAATAATGTCTCTCAAGTCACCAAGTTTGTGGTTGCTATCGTAGCCACAGGAAACTAAAACTAAAAGAGCTGCCAATCTGTTCACGATCAAACAGGAACGAACTTTAAGTTCCGTAGCGTTGACTCAAATTGCCTTTCTGACTCCAAAGAAAATTCTTATCTCTGTCCTCCTCCATCTCCCCTCTCCCTCCCCCAACCCAGTCTCAGCATGCCTGATCTTTATGTTCAGTCTGATTACCCGTGGAGATTTTCCCTACTGAGCTGATTAATCAAAAAACTGAGTCATTCATATTATGCTTAGAAATTCCTGATCATGCTTAAAAATAGCCAGTAACAGATATGTACAAATAAACCCAGCCACAAACCAGAGTGAATATTGGTGATTTAATTCACTCCAGGATCATAAGGGGGTGTGTGAAATTATATGGCAGGAAGGCATTTTTAATCATATGTCTTCACTAATGAAAAATTTATTAATACATTACACACACACAAGCTTTGGTGAGTCAGCCACCCCCAACTACTCATTTATTCATTTAATAGATATTTATTGGACTGTGTGTCACGTACCATGCAAGCCCTCCTCTCTTATGGACCTTGAATCTAGTGCAAGAGACAAACAGCTCCAAGTGCAATGCCGTCAGGTGTTGAATTTGGTGATGAGTCCTTTAGAGGAAGGACGTAGGGTGCTTGGGTTAAGAGTTGAGCATGTGATTGAAGTGGGGGCTTGAGTGCTAGAGCTGGGCCCTTGGGTTTGAATCCCAGGGCTGTCTACACAAGCTGCTGCTATGGTGGGGCCTCCATTTCTTAGCTTCCAGGTCCTGGGACCTAGCGTTTCCTTTTAAAGGGTCATGGTCTTTTGTGGGTTTCAGCGGAGACGGCCTGATATGCTCATCGAGTTTCTCCAACTCTGGGCTTGAACTCCCTTGTAGGGGGCAGCAGCTGAAATCTCTGCCTGCTCTTTCAGCCTTCCAAACATTCCTCCCTCGGGCTTCTTGGAGTCTTGCTCGGGGTGGGGGAGGGTGTGAGGGTCATGAGTTAGCCAAAGATTTCACAGGGCTGTTTATATGAAGGTCTTGGGGCTGCCCCTGTGGCTCTATTCTGTGATTCCCCCCCCCCCACCATTGCCAATTGCTCTCATGGCTCAGATCTCGTCCTTTGATTCCTTGGGCTAATATGATTTTGACTCTTCTCTTGAGTTCCAGCCACCTGTGGCATGTAGACTGGGGAGGGTCCTCAGTGGAAAAGTTGGGTAAACATAGATCTTCCTCTTCTTTCAAGGATTGAATCCCCTTCTGTTTCCACCCACTTTCGGCTGCCATCCCCCGGGAGGTTAGTATGCTGTAAGTGACTCCACCATTACCAGTGGAATGGTCTGATTTCTTTTTTCAGTCTACACTCGCTCCTTTGGTTACTTCCTCCATCCTCATAAATAGCCCCTCCTCCTTTCTAGCAAGCCAACCATGTGCTGATGATCCCCAAGTTATTATCTGCATCCTCTGAAATCCATGTGGATTTGGACAGAGACAGAGAAAAAGGGTCTTGAAGATGCCGAAGGTGGAGCCAGAGAAGATGTGCTCGCAAAAGGCACAGGAAAAACAAGTTTTCAGAAAAGGAAACAGAAACTAAGGCAGAGGTGTGTTGTAGGGGCCAAGAGGAGGAAGGGCCTTAAGAAGATGAGAATTGGGGTGGGGGGCGGGGTGCACCTGGGTGGCTCAGTTGGTTAAGTGTCCGACTTTGGCTCAGATCATGATCTCCTGCTTCATGAGATCAAGCACTGAATGGGGCTCTGCACTGACAGTGTGGAGCCTGCTTGGAAGTCTCTCTTTCTCTCTGCCCCTCTCCCACTCTCAAAATATATAAATTAAAAAAAAAAAAAGAAGATGTGCAAGAGTGTGTACTTCTTTGAGGAGGCCCTGGGCAATGGTCACTGTAATTACCAACGTGATCATTGACGACCATCGCGACAATGTTTTCGGTAGCATGAAGGAGGCAGAGGGCGAACTGGAGGGGATCAAAGGGGCTCAGAGAGGAGATGAAGGAACAAAGACATAACTGCAGAGAGAGGGCCACGCCAAGGAAGGTGTAGCCCATGGAGCGTCACAAGACAAGGGTAGCTTTTTACAGCTTCTAAAAGCACCAAGCCTCTTTCATTCTCCCTGGCCATTGTCTCCTCCCTTCCCTCTGCCAGGAATGCCCTTCCCATCCCTCTCTGCTTGACTCACACCCACTCCTCCTTCAGAACTTCACTCGAGCATCCGCCTTACCTACCAGCCCACTTCTCCTGCTAGAGTAGATATTGCTCCTGATTCATTCATTCATTCGCTCATTCATTCATTCATTCATTCATCCATTTTTATTCTCCTTCATCTCCTCCTGCTTACCTCTGGTTGCAGCTATTGGAGTTCAGGAATCCAGTGAACTAACACCACATCTCCTTTCATCTGAAATAAATTGAAATGTAGACATAGACTTAGACGAGTTTCAGAAAGCCATCTTTGTGATAAAGATGCTTGGCAAAGCCTTGCTGGGGAAAGTGGCTTTGCCTATGGACTTGTGAGCTTCCTGGAGACTTTGGCCCCCAATCTGAACCTTACAGTGACCCCCACCCCTGACCGAGCTATATAAAGCCGGATGCAAGGGGACTCTCTGCCCCACGCCTGGGAGCCTCCACAGAGAGGTGTGTCCTTCCCGACCTGAGTCAGGAAGGCAGAACCGGTCAGGACCCAAGCTTTCTTAACCCTTGGAGTCAGGAGCAGACGGATCAGGGAAGTCCCTAAGCTTAGTTTACTCTCACAAACTACCCATCTGACAAATCACTTCTTATTTGGGAGGAGTGAGTGGGAGAGGGCTAAAATTCCTTTCTAATGCTGCTTTTCCTAGGATGCAGGATGGAATTTTCCCCATGGGAACTTGAAGGAGGGGATCACAGTCCCCTTCAGGATGCAGCCATCACTGTCCTGTGACTGTCGCTTTGTGTCCACCTGCCCCAGCAGAGCATGGCCTCTTAGAGACAGCAATCTTGTCTTATCCCTCTGCATCCGAGAATGAGCACTGTGCCTGGAGCATTGGAGGTGCTCAGTAAACCTTTGCACAACAGTGCATGTTAAGCAGGTTACCATTCAGGTTAAATAGGTAGATTTCTCAAAAGATCTACTGCAAATGGATGCAGTATGACCCGAATCCTCTTAAAGCTGCTCGACAAAGTTTTAAATCACCTGAGGCCTTATTGCTCTGTCACCTAAGACCCAAGGGAAAGAAGGATCAAGTTCACAAATGATCCTTTGGCTTATAGTTTAATTCCCAAAGCTAAATGTTACCTGAGTTAAAGCATGCTTTATGCTTCTATTGCAGGTGTTAGCTTATGAAAATATGGGATGGGCTCAGCTCCCTGGTGTGAAATGCAAATCCTGGGGAAATTCAAACATACCGGTGAATCGCAGCCTGGGTGTCGTTTACTGATGGTCACTAATGGTCTGCACTCAAGCCGCATCTGCCGAGAAAACACTGCAATTGGCTCGTTTGCTTGAAATGAGTATAATCCATCAACCTGCTGATTATTCATTCTCTGTCACAGCATCAGCCAAGGCCATTTATGCAGACATAGAGAAGGAAGGATGTCCACTTACCTCGCTTTGGTGGGCAGTGTGGGGCCACTATGGTTCTGGAGTCAGACAGTCCTGAGTAGGAAGCCCCATTCTGTCACTAACTAGCCGCAACCGCGGTCCAAGATTCTGCTTCTCATGTGCTGGGTAATGATAATCAGACCCGCCTTTCAGGGTCGGTAAGAAGGATTAAATAGGTCAATACCCTCTCGAAGCCTCTCCTAACACACGTGCAACATCTTTCCGCCCGTGTCCCCTTCTGCTATGTTCCTGGCACTGTGTCAGTCTAGCATCTAGCTTGCATCTGAGGGCACCTTCTGCCAGCCTCTCTCTCTCTCAGTCCACACTTTTGGCCTCCTAGAGGTTTCCCTTTAAACAGAGTAACAGAGGAGGCACAGCCGGGTGGCCACACCTGCGGATGCCTGGCGGGATGAAGTGGGAAGCTCCAAGCCCGGTCCAGGCCCTCAGGAGACCGGTGGCGTGGGATTGTCCCACAGCACAGACGCGCGGCTCGGACGCTCCAGGCTTTGGTCACATATGCCCGAGGTGCCACAGCAGGACACCGCAGACTGGTGGACTGGCTTCAACAGAAGATGTGTATTTTCTCAGAAAGTCCAAGGTCAAAGCAATGGCAAGACTGCTTTCTTCTGAGGCCTGTGTCCTTGGCTGGAGGTGATCTGTTCTCCCTACGACCTCTTGTGGTTGTGCCTCTGTGCTAGTCTGCGTCCTGATCTTCTCTTCTTATAAGGACACCAGTCATATTGGGTCAGGGCCCACTCATATGACCTCATTTTGACTTAATCACCTCTTTAAAGACCTATCTTTAAATATAGGCATGTTCTGAGTCCACATATGAACTTTGGAAAGACACCACTCCACCTGTAGCACTGTGGAGGCAGTGCCCGAGGCCCAACTGGCAGCCTTGAGTCTGGGAGACAAGACCGTGCCCTGAGGCACATCGGATGTGTCCCACAGGGGGTTCTAGTGCGCCCACTGTCTGGGATCCATCTTGGAAGGGGCAGGACACATACAGCACCCTTCTCCGGGACCCTGTGGCACCTCAGCCTTTCACCTCCCTCTTCCTTTCCCTCTTCCTCTGCCTTTAGTGTTGCTCTGCTAAAACTTCCCTATGCTCTGGCCTTCCCTCCAAGATCTTGACCTTGGACACTTAAAAGCCCAACCTTTTCCAACTTGCAAATCTTCTCTGAATTACATTGCTTCTTCCAAAAATTTCAAAAGTAAAAATAAAAAGCTGATTAGGCATCTGGGTGGCTTAGTTGGTTAAGCGTCCAACTTCAGCTCAGGTCATGATCTCATGGTTCGTTGGTTCAAGGCCCTTATTGGGCTCTGTGCTGACAGCTCAGAGCCTGGAGCCTGCTTTGAATTCTGTGTCTCCCTCCCTCTCTCTGCCCCTCCCCTGCTTGTGCTCTCTTTCTCAAAGTAAATAAATATTAAAATAAATTTTAAAAATAAATGAAAAGCTGAGAATTGTCATCTCTGTTCTCTGGGCTCTATTCCTTGTGGATTTCTTTCTTGAGGCACAGGACTAGAATGTCCTTATTGCGTAAGCTGGGGAGAAACCACAGGGCATAGAGAAACTGATGGGAGAAGGAGACGAGGGTAAAGTAATTCATATTAACAAAATGTAGCCCACTGTACTTTGTCTTCTCAAAGAGCACTGGCCCACTCAGATTTCTCCTGCCACTGACCTTGATGCGTATCTCAATGACCAGATCCCAGACTTCTGACAGTCAGGGGCCATAAGCCAGTCTACACTGTGGAATCCCACATTTCCTTTGACATACAGGAAGAGCATAATCATTGACGTTGTACGTCTGAGTTCAAATCTGGCTGTTTGAATTTGGGCAAGTTGCCCAAGTTCTCCGAGATCAATTTCCTTGCCCACTAGTAATGACACCTACTTCACAGAGCTCCTGGCAAGACCTATAATGTACTTAGGTCCATACCTGACACATAGTAACTGCTAAGATATTTCAGTGATTATTATTGAAAAATGTTTGCCTATGGATTCATTGACAGGCTATGGGTTTGGTTAAAACCAGGTGGTAGTGATGGCAATGACGTGTGGAAAAATGGGGAAAATGCCTTTTCCACGCTGTAATTATTTTGGGCAACACATCTCTCCAACTCTTGTGTGATAAAATGATTTTGTTTTGCTCAGAGCCCCTTCAAGTCTCATTACAATGTTCACATACAGTGCTTTTTGTCCCGGAATCTTGGAGCAGCCCTGAAATGAAAACATAGTAAGAGTTGGGTGGTTAAAAGAAAACCAAGTTAGCTTTTGTTCTGGAAGAGCCCTCCTTCCTTTCCTAGTCTGCAACCTGGCAGCTGGATGTGAACATGCCTGTGTACTTGACCTGAGTCTATGGCTAGCCACCGGCAATCCATGATCACAGCTGCTTACGGCTGGGCTTCTGGACGTAGAGCTTTGTGAGAGGTGGAGCTCATGATGTTTGGAAGGAGGGGAGTAAGAGAGGGATAAACAGAGAGGAAACCAACTTTTACTGAGTGGCCAAGGGGGCAAGAATTTTGCACACCCCATCTCATTTAATCCCAACTAGTAGCAGTTACAGGTAAGGAAAGAGGCTCAGTGAGGTTAATAATATCTATAAGGTCACACAGCAATGAAGTATCAGAGGGAGGTTCCAGACTCAGGTCTGTCTCATTCACAAAACCCATGCTGCTATTAGATTACTACACTGTTCTCTCTTTCTCTAAGGACATTTGTCTTCACTCCTAAGAAGTGTGGAGGAGGAAAAAGAAGGAATGCTCATGTCCGTGGGAGTTTGGGAGTGTCAGATCCAGTGTGCAATGTGGGAAGTGCAGTGAAGAGGAGAGATCATCTGGAGAGAAGTTCTAATGAAGCAGATACCAGGTACCCTGGAATTTACTGAGATCCACCAATTGTAACTTGCCCATTATTTTCTGTGCTACTGGTAAAGAAAGAATGAAATCACTGGCCATCACAATTGGCAGTGATTGCAACACATATCCTGGTTTCAGAGACGTTGAAGTGTGAAAAGCTTGCATATTACAACTCATATGAGATGTCATTTATCAGAGCCAGCTCCTGCCCTGTATTAAAGTTTGACACAGGACACAATAACCATTCTAGGTATTTTAAGCACAAAGGGATTTAATACAGGGAGTTAGTGCTTTATAGTCTGAAGGGCAGGACTAGCAGCACTCGCTGGAACTCTGCAGAACTTTCTTGTGAGGGAAGCCATTTGCTCTGCCACAGTTAAAAAAGGGGAAGGACAAGGAGGCTGCCATTAGGACTTGCGAGTTAAGATAACGCCAAGACGGTTCTAGCCAATTCATGGTATACTCATGGGCAATGGTTACTGCAGAGAAAGGATACAGATTAAAATTGCCAAAGGAACAAGCAGAACCCAGGAGGATTCCAAATGCAGAGTGTCTGTGGCCCTCCTCCTGCAGGGTTTAGGACAGTGTTACTTCCCAGTATCAATGTGACAATACTGGCAGGATTCCCAACCAGACACCCAAGCCTCAGTGTCCAGAGCTCTTTTGGGGGCTCTACCATAAAGGTGTGATTGATTGCCCGCATGGCTGATCTCAGTCTTTGTTCCCTCTGGAGGTTGGCTGATACTGTGTGACCCAAAGCCAGAAATGGCATTGTTGGTTCTGGCCAACCCTTGCCCTAAATCATACTGTTAGACCACCTGGTGATCCAAGGCTCCCCGGCAAACCAAGACCCTCCCATCAAACATGAAATTTCAAGGTCTTAGAGATCACCTCCCCCGATCCCAGGTGAAGCTCCACTTTTTGGGCAAGGTTAAATTCTTTACTACACAAACTCACAACTGTACCTGCCACCCAGGGATCAGGAGGCCGTTTTTGTCACCAGATCAACTGCCTTCTGACAGTTATGAAATAAGGCACATGGGACTGGAACACTGTGGCAAAAAACCCTGAGACTCTGCAACTGTGTTGATGCCTCACTTCTGCCCTCCAAATTCCTTGAGGAATCTCACTGGTGGAGCCTAATTTACATTTAGAGCCCTTAGGGTATCTGGGAAATGCAGGTTTTAGCTTTGCAGCTTCTGCAGTAGGAAACGGCAGGGGAAGATGGGAGAAATGTGTGCTGAGTATCAGTAGACCATTATCTATCATTCGTCACAAGTAGGCAGAGAGCAACATGTTCACCGGCTTCCTTGGCTGAAAGCATTTCACCAGCACACTGCAAAACAATGCAATCATTCTTGGAGGAGCACACACTAAATTTTCTTGTACCATTCATCTCTCAAAACTTGGGGAAAGTGAATAACAATGGCATCTTGAAAACCAGCTCAGGGGGATAGAAACACATGAAATGATGAATGGTTGGTGCACTGCATAAGGAGTGGTTAAACATTCAGTCTTCTGAGTTGGTTGAAACCTTGGCTTAAAGTTCAGCTGCATCATTTACTCGATCTGTGAACTTGAGCTAGTCACTTACTCTCTCTGAGCTTTAGTTTCCTTATCTCTGTAGTGGGGGAAAAGGGGTATAATACTAGCCTAAAAGGGGTATTGTGAAGATTTCATGAAGTTTTGTTTGTAAAGAATTAGCACAATTCCTGGGAAATGGTTAAAATAATTAAGGGAAGCTGTTGCCACCATCATCGCCATCATCACCACCATCACCATCATCATCATCTTCATCATCACCATCATCATCTTCATCATCACCATCATCATCATAATCATCACCATCATCTTCTTCATCACCATCATCATTACCATCATCATCTTCTTTATCACCATCATCATTACTATCATCTTCATCACTATCATCATCATCATCATCACCATCATCATTATCAACATCACCATCATCATCATCTTCATCATCATCACCGTCATCATCATTATCACTATTATCATCATCACCATCATCATCGTCAATGTCATCATTATCAAGAGGAAGAAAAGAGGAAGGAGGAAACATTTTCCTAGGCCTTCCATCCATTTCTGACCTCAGAATAATCTATAATCATCAATCATTGTGTCATTAAATCTAAAAGGACCCGTCTCTACTATTTTGGGACTCACTAGATTACTTCAGTAGAGTAACTAGACCAATGTCTGTCACCTTGTCTATGGAGCCTGGCAGAACAACTTCTCTTCTTTCCGCATTCCTACTGCACAGAGTACCGTGTGCCACCAGTTAGCCCTTAACATTGTTACATTGTCCAACATTGGCAGCTGTAATTGATAGTCTGAATATGGAATCAGACAGTTCTATTGGTCACCAGCAGTGACCCTGAACAAATCACTTCATTTCTCTGGGGCTTTGTCTCCTCACCTGGACTCTGGGGACCACATTATTCACCTCTCAGGATCACTGGGGGTAGTTTTCTCAGCACATAATAAGTGCTCATAAAAATCATAGCTACTAGAATTTGTAGACATGTCTGGGCTTCCCACCAGATTACAAATTTATTAAGGACACTGCCTGGGACATGGTAGATTCTCCAAAGTCCTTGCTAAAATGGAAATAATGGCTCTGGGCACCTGGGATGAAATAAGACATCAAAACCAGGGGCAGGTGGTGCCCAGAAGTCTCTTGCACACATTCGACTCTTCCCTCCTCTCCCCTCTTCCTCCTCCCAGGAGGTAATATTTCCTTGGATTGTTGTTAGGTTGCCTACACTGAGTAATGACACCCTAGGAGCTTCATTCCAGGGAGATCAAAGCCTTCTTAGGCATTACCTCTTCTCCCTCCCATCAGCCTAGGAAGGCAGAGAACTGGTTGGCCCAGGGTGATTATTCCCATTCTGTGGATGAAAACAACAAGGACCTGGACTCATGAATTGACTCATGAGCAGAAGCGGCGACTGGTGGGCAGCCTGCCAGGGCAATGCTGCCTCTTGGCGATTAACATATCTGTTTCAACTTCACAGACCTTTCCCACCACGGTCTAGCAAATACCAACATTCTCTCTCTTCCTCAAAGTGCCCTATTCTATTGTTACCAGGCCTTTGTGCTAGGCAGGGCTCCTGGAAATAAAAAGAAAAGGGCAATCTGGGGCCTGACTATCTGGCAAATCAATACAGATCCACTGCATAGATTTTTGGCTGGTCTGTTCTTGCTAGAAAGTTGGAGATTTTTTATTCATTGAGCTGAACCTGCTCCTGGGTCACACTGCTTTATCTATGGTGTTCTGCTAGCCAGGAATCCCATTAGCTGACTTGATAGCCTCTTGTACAAATCTCTACTCCTGAACTGAAAATGTTTCTTTATTAGAAGTTTTCTAATGTACTGGGGATATGCATAAAGGGGCAGTAAAAACAGTACTTAGTAGATTCAGGGGGCCTGGAATAATTTAAATTCTTTGAGATATTTTTCCCCATTAAGAATTGAAATAATTTACGTGAAAAAGCACAGTGTCTAATACATGGTAGAGGTTTCTTAAACATTAGTTAAACCAGAATCCCTAGAGGTCCCAAAGGTTAGCTTATTTATTCCCTGGTTCAGAACATGTGTTCAGTAAACATTTGTTTAACTGTAGATGTTTTTGCATATATGGCTGGGCTATATTCATGGACCTTTTTTGTCTAGTCAATTCTTTAAAAATCTTTTTAAAAATATTTATTTTGGGGGGAGAGCGGAAGTAGGGGGAGGAGCAGACCGAGGGGACAGAGGATCTAAAGTGGGATCTGGGCTGACGGGCTGACAGTAGCAAGCCCGATGCGGGGCTCAAACTCACAAACGGTGAAAACATGACCTGAAGTCAGATGCTCAACAGACTGAGGCACGCAGGTGCCCCCTCTATACTTCACTTCATAAGCTTTAAAACCCAGCCATCGCAAGTTCTCACTGGTCAACTTTCTACACAACCCTGATCTTGATACCAAGCTGTCAACTCACCAAAATTTGTTGAGAGTCTCCTAAGTCCCAAGGGTGTATTCCCATCTGCAGCATTTCACAGAGACACACTGTCTCCGTGATGGCAGCTTGGACTGGTCTCCTGCCATGATTTCCATGGGTAGGACATCTCAGCATGTGTGGGTGGTGTTGGAGGTTTAGCAGCTGCCTTGGAACATAGCTACATTTAAGGAGCATTTCACAGTAAGCCATCCAACTGAGGGTGATGTCACCATGAGCTCGAGAATAAATATATTCCATTCTCACCTTGGAATACTCCATGCATGGCTGCTGTCTTAACTGTGCTTTAAGGCCAGCCAATTGTCAAACCAGGGTGGAAGGAGGGACAGTTCTTCCAGGCGTGTATGGATGTTAGGGAAACACAGTCACAATGTGACAGGTAAGTCCAGTTCCAAGTCTTCTTTTGCACTCGAGAGTGTGTGTACGTGTGTATATGCAGAGTGTCCTTTTCTCAATGGATTCTGGACACATTGTCTGGCTGGGGAATTCCACACCCATGAGATGTGTGAATCATAAGACCTCTTTGCTGACAAATGTTCATCGAGTGCTCACCTTGTGCATGTGTTTCCTTCAGGGTCTCAACAGGAAGCAGATGACACATTTGAGATAAGAGGATCTGAGGCTTTATTTGCAAGGAGATTATTAACAAAGGTATAGAGGTGGGAACGACAGTGGTGGAACAGTGACTTGTGGCTCAGAGTAGTTGTGATGTTATTGTTTTAGATTTGAGGCACAAAGGGACAGAGCTGTCATTGCATGCTGGAAGGGAGGGCCAGGGAGCAGTGACCTTCGGCTGAGGGACCCAGCTTCCTAGAGGTGACCTTGCCAGCAAGGATCCAGGGCAATACCCATCTTCACCAAAAACCCTCCTCACCAATATCCTTCTGCCTATGGCTTTGGTGATTTTGAGCCGGAACATTGTTTCAGTTGGCAGTAAGCTTACAGCCCCAGGGGTGATGGGCAGTAGACAATTTATTATAAATACAAAGGAAACCATGGCATAAGAGAATTATAGAGGAGATGCTACAGAGGTGAGGTAGATATTGAAGTAGGCTTTGAAAGACAGATTAGGATTTTATTTTTTTTAATTTTTTAAATGTTTTTTTAAAATTTATTTTTGAGAGACAGAGAGAGGCAGCGCAAGGAGGGGAGGGTCAGAGAGAGAGGGAGACACAGAATCCGAAGCAGGATCCAGGCTCTGAGCTAGCTGTCAGCAAAGAGCCCGATGTGGGGCTAGAACCCACGAACCGTGAGATCATGACTTGAGCCGAAGCTGGACGCTTAACCGACTGAGCCACCCAGACACCCTCAGATTAGGATTTTAGATGTATGACAATCGGTGGGCAGAATAACATTAATACTATCTACTATTTATTGAGCACATAGTGTGTGAAAAGCCTTGTCTATAGATTATTTAATCCTGATGGACAGGAAAGCAAGACTCAAAGGGGTTAAGTAAGCTGCCTTAGGTCACAAATCTACAAAGTGAAATAGCTAGGGTTTGCACTACGGGCTGTTTGCTTCCACACCCAGGCCAGAGTACACTGAACCACACTCCTGGGGGACGAGCCTTCCCGGGTGGTGGAGCAGAAGGTGGCAAAACGCAAGCGCCCGTAGGCAGAGGAGACCCTTAGCTAACAGGTTCTTTTCCATCCAACCCTTCGCCAACACACTTACTTAATAAACAAGTTACTGCGAATACTGCCAACAATATTTATTTCGGTTCCGACAGTACTGAAGAGAACATTATCCGATCAGGACCGACTCGAAAACAGGAAACCACACTTCCCGGAAGCCCAGGAGGCAGAGGGACCCGGATCGCACAGTGCCCGGGAAAGACTTCATTTCCCAGCATGTGACAAGAGGGCCGGCCTACAGCTCCCGGCATGCCTGGGGAGGCGGCGCGGGCCCGCGCGGGCTCCGCCCGGTTCCGCAGCTGCCCCGCCTCTCCCGCTCGCCCCGAGCCAATGGCAAGGCTCCATACTGCGGGGTGTGACGGGGCCAGCACCGCAGCGGAGTTGCAAGTCGGCGAAAGCGGCGGGAAGTTCGTACAGT